>NC_041380.1:156842735-156893487 GCF_002162155.2 Triticum dicoccoides
GAGTTAAGGAAGAACCATCCGTAGTGGGGAGGGGGGCTCACCGGAGAGGTACCCCACTATCTATCTTAGGGTTCAGGGTGGGGCGGTGGTCACCGGCGGTGGTGGGGCGGTGGCGTGGGGATCGCCGGAGAAAAAGCTCGGCACACGGGGGGTGCTATAGGGATGGTCGGCGCGGCGGCGGACCAGCGGTGGGGAGTGGTTTCGAGGCAAGCGGGGTGACGCACCGCCGGCCACAGGCGGTTTGGTCGGTGGTGGCTGGCGGCTCAGGGGGGTGGAGGTTGAAATTGAACTATAGGCCCTTGATTTCGTATCCAACGGCTGGAAAATCAACTGACCAGGGATGAAAAATTTAGTCGACCGGCTCTCGCACATGCTGCTGCTGCTGCTGCTACTAGCTAGTGCATTTAGTTTCGACAGTAAAATTCAGTTTCGACAGCAAAATTCAGTTTCGACAGTTAAGTTCAGTTTTGTGTTTTGACAGTTAAATTCAGTTTTGACAGTTAAGTTCAGAGATGAGAGGCTCATGTATTTTACATCTAGCACTTTGTGGTTATGTATTTTACATCATCTATCGGAGATGCTATTAGAATTCCACTCAGGTTAATGTTGTCTCTCCTGTCCTGCTTCAGCCTCGGCGTCGTACAACTCACCGAAGCTGCTCCAATGATGAAACCCTCCATCACAGCGGAGCAGTACCCCGGGCTCCATCTCAAGATGCCTAAGATCTTCTTCCCCTCCTCCGACGGCCAGGTCAGCCGGATCATCCTCACCGACCAACCCAATCATGCTGAGATTGACATGGCTTCACCAAAGAGGTTGTACACTTGTTGCATCCCTTTTTTAACCTACATGTTATATATATTGTCCACTGAGCACACGTAGTAATGTGAAATACGATTAGTTTCTCCTACTATATGACAAGCAGTGAGGTACCAGGCAACTTAGCTATCCATGATGGACTCTCTTGAATGCCATCATTATTTATCTCTGCGTGTTTGAGCTGTGCATTTGTCGATGGGCCTGAGAGTTGAGCTAGTAGGGCAGTGGCCTGGGTCCAAAGTAGTAGAAGTAGGCAAGTAGCACAAAAACATTTTTTAAGTGTAGCTTTTCCTTGCTCAAGCCTGCCTACTAGAATCGCCAGTGCTTGAAAGGAAAAGTGAAGGAAAAACATAGGAATTGGAAAGTTTCCTATGGTGCTACTATTCATGCATTTGGTTCAAAGGAATGGAGCAAAGGAAAACTGTAGGACTTGTTCCTTTAGTGTCTCCTTGAAAGAAAAACCGTACAGATTTTAATTTCCACTTGTTCTCCTTTTCAAATTCCTATTCATGAAGCACAAGACTAAGAGATAGTAGCATAATAGCATTATCACCGTACATTTTCTTGTGGTTTGACTTAATCTCACCATGCTTCTTTGCATCCTGTGATCTTCCAATTCTTGTGAACCAAACACCCAGATTGGCAGAAATCCACTGTTTTTAAATTCTCTGTTTTGCACGTGCATTCCTATCCTATTACCGTGTACTTCCTATCCCTGCGTTGTTAGAATCCTCCAATTCAAACAAACCCTTACAGAATTACTTCTCTTATAGATAGTTGTCAAAGAAAACCTTGTGTGGTTTGTCCCGCTCCTGCTGCACTGTCGTCCACCCAAGCTAAGCTACTCCAATGACAGAAGGGTCTAGCACAGCAGGGATCCGGCCTCCAGACTGTCTTTCACTGCCTCAGATCTTCTTCCCCTCCACCGGCAGCCATGACAACTGCATTACCATCATCAATCGAGCAGATGACCTCGAGGACTACACGGGTCCGCAAGAGAGGTCACACTCTTTCATGTTTACTTACATTATGCATCACTTAATATTACATGCTACTTTATCATCCTGTTCACCGATTAGACTCTAAGTTAGCTCCGAACTAATGGTCAAACTTGAGTTTTTAAATGGTTGTGGGGTACATATCGGGGCCGCAATCAATAGTATCTATCTACTATCTGGTTAATCTCTGGTGTCTACTATGAGTTTCATGTTGGGTGGGAAACAAACAATAAAGAAGCCATTATATGTATTTTTTAACTGAAGCCATTATCTGCGTGCTATTATTGGTTTTGGGTCTATCCACAGGTTTCTACCATCACTCTGGATTTCTGCATGCACTCCTTACATAATCTCACTATGTTCTATTCCTATGCATGTCAGTTATTGTACACAATGGAACTGAACATGTAGAGCAAAAGAGACGAGCCTTGCGTGTCAATAAAATTTCATGCAGACATCGCTCCATGGTAGTCACAAAGGCAGCCCGCCCTCCAGCCATTTCGGATTGTAATCGAGAGGAAGATATCTGTTCCGAGGGGGATTCAGAAGGAGAAGACCACTCCTATTTACCCCCTGAGGTCTTCGCTCTAACTTGGCATGCTGATGTTGGTTATATCATACATATGGTGCCTTGCATTGCTTACTTTATACATCAAATATGTCAACTGCTTAGTTTAGACATGCTTTGTTTGAATGCCATCTGTTTAGTTATTCATCGTTTATGTGAATTATGCAACGCCATCTTGTTTAGTCAGGCATCATATATGTGAATTTTGCAATGCCATCCTGCTTAGCCAGTCATCTTATATGTTAATTATATCAGGCCATCCTTTTTTCGTCACGTATTACACTTGTTAACAATGTTAGTACATTCAACTACTCTTCGTGTGCATCAGCCATTTGACACGGTGATGGAAAATTCTGGAGTGAAGACAAGGTCTTTAGAGAAGACTATGCTATCTGACGAAGCGCATATCTCGCTGGTTAAAAATAGCTCCTCAGAGGAGGATTCAGAGACAGATGACCAGTCCTATTTCCCCCCTGACGTGTATGCTCTAACTTGGCAGGGTTATGTTGCTCATATCATGCGTATGGTGTCTTGCATTGCTATGTCATTTGATTAGTTTAGACATACTTTGTGTGAATGCCACATGTTTAGTGTCTAATTACCATATATGTGAATTATGCATTGCCATCTTATTGCAAGACCTTATATATGTGAATTATGCAATGCTATCTTGTTGCAAAGGCATTATATATGTGAATTATGCAATGCCACGCTGTTGAGCCAATCATCATGTATGTGAATTATATCATGCTATCATTTTTTTGTATTACGTGTTCCATTTGTCGACAACATTTGTGTATTCAACTACTCTTCCTGTGCATAAGCCATTTGAAGCGGTGATGGAAGTATCTGGAGTGAAAACAAGGTATTCAGAGCAGACAATGCTACCTGCTGAAGCAGACATCTTGCTTGATACAGAGAGCTCCTCAGAGGAGGATTCAGAGACTGATGACCAGTCCTATTTCCCCCCTAAGGTCTATGCTCAAACTTGGCAGGGTTATATTACCCATGTCGTGCATGTTGTCTTGCATTGCTTAGTTTTTACACCACATATGGATTGCCATATGCTTACTTACTTACTATATAAATCATATATTTGAATTATATCATGCCATCATGTTTACATACACAACATCTATCTGAATTATGGCATGGCAACCCATTTAATAAAGACATCATATAGTTATTGTTGGGGAACGTAGTAATTTCAAAAATTTCCTACGCACACACAAGATCATGGTGATGCATAGCAACTAGAGGGGAGAGTGTGTCCATGCACCCTCGTAGACCGAAAGCGGAAGCGTTAGCACAACGCGGTTGATGTAGTCGTACGTCTTCACGATCCGATCGATCAAGTACCGAACGCACGACACCTCCGAGTTCTGCACATGTTCAACTCGATGACGTCCCTCGAACTCCGATCCAGCCGAGTGTTGAGGGAGAGTTTCGTCAGCATGACGGCGTGGTGACGATGATGATGTTCTACTTATGCAGGGCTTCGCCTAAGCACCGCTATGATATGATCGAGGTGGATTATGGTGGAGGGGGGCACCGCACACGGCTAAGACATCAAGAGATCAATTGTTGTGTCTAGAGGTGCCCCCTGCCCCTGTATATAAAGGAGCAAGGGGGAGGCGGCCGGCCTAGGAGAAGGGCGCACCAAGGGGGGAGTCCTACTCCTACCGGGAGTAGGACTCGTCCTTTCCTTGTTGGAGTAGGAGAGAAGGAAAGAGGAGGAGAGGGAGAAGGAAAAGGGGGCTGCACCCCTTGTCCAATTCGGACCGGGGGGGCACAGGCCTCCTTCCTTTTGGCCTCTCTCCTCTATTCCCGTATGGCCCAATAAGGCCCATATACTCCCCGGCGAATTCCCGTAACTCTCCGGTACTCCGAAAAATACCCGAATCACTCGGAACCTTTCCGAAGTCCGAATATAGTCGTCCAATATATCGATCTTTACATCTCGACCATTTCGAGACTCCTCGTCATGTACCCGATCTCATCTGGGACTCCGAACTCCTTCGGTACATCAAAACACATAAACTCATAATATAACTGTCATCGAACTTTAAGCGTGCGGACCCTACGGGTTCGAGAACTATGTAGACGTGACCGAGACACGTCTCCGGTCAACAACCAATAGCGGAACATGGATGCTCATATTGGCTCCCACATATTCTACGAAGATCTTTATCGGTCAAACCGCATAACAACATACGTTGTTCCCTTTGTCATCGGTATGTTACTTGCCCGAGATTCGATCGTCGGTATCTCAATGCCTAGTTCAATCTTGTTACCGGCAAGTCTCTTTACTCGTTTCGTAACACATCATCCCGCAACTACTCATTAGTTGCAATGCTTGAAAGGCTTATAGTGATGTGCATTATCGAGTGGGCCCAGAGATACCTCTCCGACAATCGGAGTGACAAATCCTAATCTCAAAACACGCCAACCCAACAAGTACCTTCGGAGACACTTGTAGAGCACCTTTATAATCACCCAGTTACATTGTGATGTTTGGTAGCACACAAAGTGTTCCTCCGGTAAACGGGAGTTGCATAATCTCATAGTCATAGGAACATGTATAAGTCATGAAGAAAGCAATAGCAACAAACTAAACGATCAAGTGCTATGCTAACGGAATGGGTCAAGTCAATCACATCATTCTCCTAATGATGTGATCTCGTTAATCAAATGACAACTCATGTCTATGGTTAGGAAACATAACCATCTTTGATCAACGAGCTAGTCAAGTAGAGGCATACTAGTGACACTCTGTTTGTCTATGTATTCACACATGTATTATGTTTCCGGTTAATACAATTCTAGCATGAATAATAAACATTTATCATGATACAAGGAAATAAATAATAACTTTATTATTGCCTCTAGGGCATATTTCCTTCAGTCTCCCATTTGCACTAGAGTCAATAATCTAGTTCACATCGCCATGTGATTTAATACCAATAGTTCACATCACCATGTGATTAACACCCATAGTTCACATCAACTTGTGACCAACACCCAAAGGGTTTACTAGAGTCAATAATCTAGTCCACATCGCTATGTGATTAACACCCAAAGAGTACTAAGTGTGATCATGTTTTGCTTGTGAGAGAAGTTTAGTCAATGGGTCTGCCACATTCAGATCCGTAAGTATTTTGCAAATTTCTATGTCAACAATGATCTGCACGGAGCTACTCTAGCTAATTGCTCCCACTTTCAATATGTATCCAGATTGAGATTTAGAGTCATCTGGATCAGTGTCAAAATTTGCGTCGACGTAACCCTTTACGACGAACCTTTTGTCACCTCCATAATCGAGAAACATATCCTTATACCACTAAGGATAATTTTGACCGTTGTCTAGTGATCTACTCCTAGATCACTATTGTACTCCCATGCTAAACTCAGAGTAGGGTATACAATAGGTCTGGTACATAGCATGGCATACTTTATAGAACCTATGGCTGAGGCATAGGGAATGACTTCCATTCGCTCTCTATCTTCTGCCGTGGTCGGGTTTTGAGTCTTACTCAACTTCACACCTTGTAACACAGGCAAGAACTCCTTCTTTGACTGTTCCATTTTGAACTACTTCAAAATCTTGTCAAGGTATGTACTCATTGAAAAAACTTATCAAGCATCCTGATCTATCTCTATAGATCTTCATGCTCAATATGTAAGCAGCTTCACCGAGGTCTTTCTTTGAAAAACTCCTTACAAAACTTCCTTTATGCTTTGCAGAATAATTCTACATTATCTCCGATCAACAATATGTCATTCACATATACTTATCAGAAATGTTGTAGTGCTCCCACTCACTTTCTTGTAAATACAGGCTTCACCGCAAGTCTGTATAAATCTATATGCTTTGATCAACTTATCAAAGTGTATATTCCAACTCCAAGATGCTTGCACCAGTCCATAGATGGATCGCTGGAGCTTGCATATTTTGTTAGTACCTTTAGGATTGACAAAACCTTCTGGTTACATCATATACAACTCTTCTTTAATAAATCCATTAAGGAATGCAATTTTGTTTATCCATTTGCCAGATTTCATAAAATGCGGCAATTGCTAACATGATTCGGACAGACTTAAGCATAGATACAAGTGAGAAACTCTCATCATAGTCAACACCTTGAACTTGTCAAAAACCCTTTTGCGACAATTCTAGCTTTGTAGATAGTAACACTACTATTAGTGTCCGTCTTCCTCTTGAAGATCCATTTAATCTCAATGGCTCGCCGATCAATGGGCAAGTCAATCAAAGTCCATACTTTGTTCTCATACATGGATCTCATCTCAGATTTCACGGCCTCAAGCCATTTCGCGAAATCTGGGCTCATCATCGCTTCCTCATAGTTCGTAGGTTCTTCATGGTCAAGTAACATGACCTCCAGAATAGGATTACCCTACCACTCTGGTGCGGATCTCACTCTGGTTTACCTACGAGGTTCGGTAGTAACTTGATCTGAAGTTACATGATCATCATCATTAGCTTCCTCACTGATTGGTGTAGTAGTCACAGGAACGGATTTCTGTGATGAACTACTTTCCAATAAGGGAGCAGGTAAAGTTACCTCTTCAAGTTCTACTTTCCTCCCACTCACTTCTTTCGAGAGAAACTCCTTCTCTAGAAAGGATCCATTCTCAGCAACGAATATCTTGCCTTCGGATTTGTGACAGAAGGTGTACCCAACATTTTCTTTTGGGTATCCTATGAAGACGCACTTCTTCGATTTGGGTTTGAGCTTATCATGTTGAAACTTTTTCACATAAGCATTGCAACCTCAAACTTTAAGAAACGACATCTTAGGTTTCTTGCCAAACCATAGTTCATACGGTGTCGTCTCAACGGATTTAGATGGTGCCCTATTTAACGTGAATGTAGCTGTCTCTAATGCATAACCCCAAAACGATAGCGGTAAATCAGTAAGAGACGTCATAGATCGCACCATATCTAATAAAGCACGGTTATGACGTTCGGACACACCATTACACTGTGGTGTTCCAGGTGGCGTGAGTAGTGAAACTATTTGACATTGTTTTAACTGAAGGCCAAACTCGTAACTCAAATATTTTACTTCTGCGGTCATATCGTAGAAACTTTTATTTTGTTACGATGATTCTCCACTTCACTCTGAAATTCTTTGAACTTTTCAAATGTTTCAGACTTGTGTTTCATCAAGTAGATATACTCATATATGCTCAAATCATCTGTGAAGATCAGAAAATAATGATACCTACCGCGAGCTTCAATATTCATCGCACCACATACAACAGTGTGCATGATTTCCAACAAATCTGTTGCTTGTTCATTGTTCCGGAGAACGGAGTCTTAGTCATCTTGCCCATGAGGCATGGTTCGCAAGCATCAACTGATTCATAATCAAGTGATTCCAAAAGTCCATCAGCATGGAGTTTCTTCATGCGCTTTATACCAATATGACCTAAACGGCGGTGCCACAAATAAGTTGCACTATCATTATTAACTTTGCATCTTTTGGTTTCAATATTATGAATATGTGTATCACTATGATCGAGATCCAACGAACCATTTTCATTGTGTGTGTAACCATATAAGGTTTTATTCATGTAAACAGAACAACAATTTATTCTCTTACTTAAATGAATAACTGTACTGCAATAAACATGATCAAATCATATTCATGCTCAACGCAAACACCGAATAACACTTATTTAGGTTCAACACTAATCCCGAAAGTATAGGGAGTGTGTGATGATGATCATATCTTTCTTGAAACCACTTCCAACACACATTGTCACTTCACCCTTAACTAGTCTATGTTCATTCTGCAACTCCCGTTTCGAGTTACTTCTCTTAGCAACTGAACTAGTATCAAATACCGAGGGGTTGCTATGAACACCAGTAAAGTACACATCAATAATCTGTATATCAAATATACCTTTGTTCACTTTGCCATCCTTCTTATCCGCCAAATACTTGGGGAAGTTCCGCTTCCAGTGACCAGTCCCTTTGCAGTAGAAGCACTTAGTCTTAGGCTTAGGACCAGACTTGGGCTTCTTCACTTGAGCAGCAACTTGCTTGTCGTTCTTCTTGAAGTTCCCCTTCTTTTCTTTGCCCTTTTCTTGAAACTAGTGGTCTTGTCTACCATCAACACTTGATATTTTTCTTGATTCCTACCTTCGTTGATTTCAGCATTACGAAGAACTTGGGAATCGTTTCCATTATCCCTTGCATATCATAGTTCATCACGAAGTTCTACTAACTTGGTGATGGTGACTAGAGAATTCTATCAATCACTATCTTATCTGGCAGATTAACTCCCACTTGATTCAAGCGATTGTAGTATCCAGACAATCTGAGCACACGCTCACTGCTTGAGCTATTCTCCTCCATCTTCTAGCTATAGAACTTGTTGGAGACTTCATATCTCTCAACTCGGGTATTTGCTTGAAATATTAACTTCAACTCCTGGAACATCTCATATGGTCCATGATGTTCGAAACGTCTTTGAAGTCCCGATTCTAAGCCATTTAAGCATGGTGCACTAAACTATCAAGTAGTCATCATATTGAGCTAGCCAAACGTTCATAACGTCTGCATCTGCTCCTGTAATAGGTCTGTCACCTAGCGGTGCATTAAGGACATAATTCTTCTGTGCAGCAATGAGGATAATCCTCAGATCACGGATCCAATCCGCATCATTGCTACTAACATCTTTCAACTTAATTTTCTCTAGGAACATAACATAATAAAACAGGGGAGCTAAACGCGAGCTTTTGATGTACAACATAGATATGCTAATACTACCAGGACTAAGTTCATGATAAATTTAAGTTCAATTAATCATATTACTTAAGAACTCCCACTTAGATAGACATCCCTCTAATCCTCTAAGTGATCATGTGATCCAAATCAACTAAACCATGTCCGATCATCACGTGAGATGGAGTAGTTTCAATGGTGAACATCACTATGTTGATCATATCTACTATATGATTCATGCTCGACCTTTCGGTCTCCGTGTTCCGAGGCCATATCTGTTATATGCTAGGCTCGTCAAGTTTAACCTGAGTATTCCGCGTGTGCAACTATTTTGCACCCGTTGTATTTGAACGTAGAGCCTATCACACCCGATCATCACGTGGTGTCTCAGCACGAAGAACTTTCGCAATGGTGTATACTCAGGGAGAACACTTGTACCTTGATAATTAGTGAGAGATCATCTTATAAAGCTACCGTTGAACTAAGCAAAATAAGATGTATAAAAGATAAACATCACATGCAATCAAAATATGTGACATGATATGGCCATCATCATCTTGTGCCTTTGATCTCCATCTCCAAAGCATCGTCATGATCTCCATCGTCACCGGCATGACACCATGATCTCCATCATCTTGATCTATATCAATGTGTCGTCACATGGTTGTCTCGCCAACAATTGCTCTTGCAACTATTGCTATCGCATAGCGATAAAGTAAAGCAATTATTTGGCGCTTGCATCTTATGCAATAGAGAGATAACCATAAGGCTTTTGCTAGTTGCCGATAACTTCAATAAAACATGATCATCTCATACAACAACTTATATCTCATCACGTCTTGACCATATCACATCACAACATGCCCTGCAAAAACAAGTTAGACGTCCTCTACTTTGTTGTTGCAAGTTTTACGTGGCTGCTACAGGCTGAGCAAGAACCATTCTTACCTACGCATCAAAACCACAACGATAGTTTGTCAAGTTAGTGCTGTTTTAACCTTCTCAAGGACCGGGCATAGCCACACTCGGTTCAACTAAAGTTGGAGAAACTGACACCCGCTAGTCACCTATGTGCATAGCACGGCAGTAAAACCAGTCTCGCGTAAGTGTACGCGTAATGTCGGTCCGGGCCGCTTCATCCAACAATACCGCTGAACCAAAGTGTGACATGCTGGTAAGCAGTATGACTTAAATCGCCCACAACTCACTTGTGTTCTACTCATGCATATGACATCTACGCATAAAACCAGGCTCGGATGCCACTGTTGGGGAACGTAGTAATTTCAAAATTTTCCTACACACACGCAAGATCATGGTGATGCATAGCAACTAGAGGGGAGAGTGTGTCCACGTACCCTCATAGACCGAAAGCGTAAGCGTTAGCACAACGCGGTTGATGTAGTCGTACGTCTTCACGATCCGACCGATCAAGTACCGAACGCACGGCACCTCCGAGTTCTGCACACGTTCAACTCGATGATGTCCCTTGAACTCCGGTCTAGCCGAGTGTTGAGGGAGAGTTTCGTCAGCACGACGGTGTGGTGATGATGATGATGTTCTACTGATGCAGGGCTTCGCCTAAGCACCGCTATGATATGATCGAGGTGGCTTATTGGAGGGGGGCACCACACATGGCTAAGAGATCAAGAGATCAATTGTTGTGTCTAGAGGTGCCCCCTGCCCCTGTATATAAAGGAGTAAGGGGGGAGGCGGCCAGCCGAGGAGAAGGGCGCGCCAAGGGGGAGTCCTACTCCTACCAGGAGTAGGACTCCTCCTTTCCTTGTTGGAGTAGGAGAGAAGGAAAGAGGAGGAGAGGGAGAAGGAAAAGGGGGTTGCACCCCTTGTCCAATTCGGACCAGAGGGGCGGGGGGGCGCAGGCCTCCTTCCTTTTGGCCTCTCTCCTCTATTCCCGTATGGCCCAATAAGGCCCATATACTCCCCGACGAATTCCCGTAACTCTCCGGTACTCCGAAAAATACCCGAATCACTCGGAACCTTTCCAAAGTCCAAATATAGTCTTCCAATATATCGATCTTTACGTCTCAACCTTTTCGAGACTCCTCGTCATGTCCCCAATCTTATCCGGGACTCCGAACTCCTTTGGTACATCAAAACACATAAACTCATAATATAACCGTCATCAAACTTTAAGCATGCAGACCCTATGGGTTCGAGAACTATGTAGACATGACCGAGACACGTCTCCGGTCAATAACCAATAGCGGAACCTAGATGCTCATATTGGCTCCCACATATTCTACGAAGATCTTTATCGGTCAAACCGCATAACAACATACGTTGTTCCGTTTATCATCGGTATGTTACTTGCCCGAGATTCGATTGTCGGTATCTCAATACCTAGTTCAATCTCGTTACCGGCAAGTTTCTTTACTCGTTCCGTAACACATCATCCCGCAACTACTCATTAGTTGCAATGCTTGCAAGGCTTATAGTGATGTGCATTACCGAGTGGGCCCAAAGATACCTCTCCGACAATCGGAGTGACAAATCCTAATCTCGAAATACACCAACCCAACAAGTACCTTCGGAGACACCTGTAGAGCACCTTTATAATCACCCAGTTATGTTGTGACGTTTGGTAGCACACAAAGTGTTCCTCCGGTAAACGGGAGTTGCATAATCTCATAGTCATAGGAACATGTATAAGTCATGAAGAAAGCAATAGCAACAAACTAAATGATCAAGTGCTATGCTAACGGAATGGGTCAAGTCAATCACATCATTCTCCGAATGATGTGATCCCGTTAATCAAATGACAACTCATGTCTATGGTTAGGAAACATAACCATCTTTGATCAACGAGCTAGTCAAGTAGAGGCATACTAGTGACACTCTGTTTGTCTATGTATTCACACATGTATTATGTTTCCGGTTAATACAATTCTAGCATGAATAATAAACATTTATCATGATAAAAGGAAATAAATAATAACTTTATTATTGCCTCTAGGGCATATTTCCTTCAGTTATATCATCTCATCCTGTTTAGTGTTTACAGTCATCATATTTTGAATCATGTCATTCTATCCGAGAATTATATCATGCCATCATGTTTCCATAGGCGGCATGTATGTGAATTATGGCATGCCAACCTATTTAATAAATGCATTATATAGTTATATCATGTCATCCTGTTTACATAGTCATCATATTTTGAACTATGTCTTTCCATCCGTTTTAGTTAGCCATCATACTGTGAAACTGTGTCATGCTATCCTGTTTAGTTAGCCATCATATATGTGTAATTGTGTCATGCTATCTTGTTTGGTTAGACATAAATGTGAATTATTTCATGCCCTCTTTTATTCCCCACTATCCATTGCACCTGTCTATCATACAATGTCTGTACATTCAATTACTTTTCTTGTTTATCAGCCATTTGAATTGGAGAGGGTGATGGCAGTATCTAAGGGAGTAATAACACAGTCTTCTTAAAAGATAGTGCTACCAGTTGATGCAGATAGAACCACGGTTGTACTTTCCCAAGAACCAACCCCACCACACATAACCCAGACTCTCTTGACCCCCTACCCAGTTGGATAGAGAACCAGCTACACCCCTTCTAACCCCAACCCTAGCAGATAGTAACCCAGTTCCAGTTGACACAGCACCGTCTCCACCACAGAGCACCCAAACATGAGTAGTTAGTAAGGGAAGTGCAGTGCCCAGAGCACAAGGGCCACCACTCTGAATCCCAACTCAACGCTTAAAGGAGAAGAAGAATTGTTCTCAGGTCAGGTTCTGTAGCTATGGTTCATACTCCTTTGCTCTTGCATCACTGTATTTACTCATACCAACTATTTTCAAATTTGAAGGATGGAATTGAAACTCCAATGGCACAACAGGTATGTTTTAAACCTGTTTCTTTAAATGGTTTGCTGTTGTAACTTGCTCTATGTTTATTTCAGTTTCAATTGAATAAACAGTTATGTTCTCATGTCATACACATTAGAAGTGTTGTTATTGCTCTATAGTTTCCCACACTTATATTCTATCTATTCTTCTTTGTCTTGAACAAATATTATTTGAACTGTGTCTCTATCTTGATTTGGCAACAAAAACTAGAATGATATAGACCATAAAGTGACCATGGAACATAGATATATGTTTGTTTCATGTTGTTATCCTGTGCACTTTACTACTGAATTGATTTACCAAAATGAGTTTCAATACAACATGGTAAACCTGTGATGTGTCTGCTTGTTTCTCTTTTAGAATGCGGACAAAATATTGGAGAACGGTACCCCGTTATGCAATGGTAATGGAAGTAATGCAAATAAGGTTCAAGATAGTGAGACATCCTCGCTACCTAAATCAGTTCGTCTTCTTGAGTATTAGCTTCAAGTTGAAAGGCATCGATCAGATGTGCTGTGACAGGAAACTGAAGGACTGAAGAAGTCCCTGCAGAACTCAGATGCATACTTCCTGGCGCAACAGCAAGCGCTGGAGGATTTAAGCGCCAGACAAGAGAAAGTTAATAAGCTTGCTAAGCATCTTGCCAGCATTATGGGTACCCAGGATATTGTTTCTTGAGATCTTCTGAAGTGTTTTCACTTCTCGACTTGTTTTGCTGAGGTGTTTATTTGCACTGGTCGCCAACTTTGACAACCAGTGTATATGATATGCTGCTTTGTTCCTATATTTGCACTGGTGGCGAACTTTGATGCCCAGTGAATGTAATATGTGTAATAGCCGTGATAGCCTAGCGTAAGTTGCTTGCTTATTTATTTCCTTGTTGTCTTGTTTATGTGTTTGCTTGTAGTCAGTGCTATTCTTTTTCGTGGTTTGCTAGTGGCCACAATAACCTAAAAGTAGGCCACAATAACCATGGGCTACATATTTACTGTAGTGACACTGGGCCTTCTACGGGCCATATCATCAATGGGCCTTCTACGGGCCGTATGATTGATTGCCCAAACATGGGCAAATAACATACCAGATTATGGCCGTAAACGGGCTAGAGTTAGAATCATCCGTTCATGGGCTGACCATAATGGGCCGTCGTTAATCGGTCGTATTTGATGATGCTATGAAAGCGGCCCAACGTATTAATGGGCCACAAACGGGCCGACCGTAACCACGGTCTGAATTTGTCCCACAAGCAGAAAATGACAGTAATGGGCCGTAAGTAACCGAATGCTGGAAATGAGCCCAAGAATAAATGGGCCCTGAGAAGGCTGAAAGATAACATGGGCTGGAAATAGCCCAACGGTATAATGGGCCGTTAATGGTTATAAAGTGATACATTGTTCATTACGGGCCAGTTTCACCATGGGCCGTTAACGGGCCAAGAGTTACAAAGGGCCTCATATGGGCCGAAAGAATTCATGGGCTATACATGGACGGGAAGTTAAAACGGGTTGTAATCATATTGGATGGCCCAGATGACGCTACTGGGCCTAATTCGGATAGGTCGTAATGGGCCCTGGGTTAGCGCGCTATAAATGGGCTATATGTGAACATGCCGTTAACAGGCTTTTCGTGGGCCGGTCCACCACCTTTTGACTAAGTCAAACGGGCCGGCCTTTTCACAGGAATGGGCCTCTTTTGGGCCGTGCCACGTGTCGATGTATCATAGGCGCCTTCGTTCCAATGAGTAGATGACATCTGTCCCAATGGTGAGCCGACACGTGTTTCCTCCAGCCAATGATGATTTTACACGTGGAAAATCCCCGTTGGTCGGGGCTGTTAACGGGTTATCGGATCCAAAACCGGACCCGATAGTGTAACGGCGAGCCGTTATGGTGGATGCCACGTGTCGGTCACCCTTGACGAAAGCACTTCTATGACGCGGGATTTATTGTCATGGAAGTGGACACTTCCGTTATGATATTTTTGGTAATGTCATGGAAAACTTCTACGACAGCACATGTATGACTATCTTGATTCTGTCATAAAATTGTCATGGATGTACATGCATGACAGAAAAGGTGACCTACTGTGGCAAACACGTATCATCACTGAAGTGTCTTTTTTGTAGTGGGGGCTCCCTCATGTTTGCATGACATGGAAGGCACCATAGGACATCACCAAAATAAAACATACAGCTCACACCAACCACGATCATCTATCAACCCATAGGACAAAACTGATCTACTTAAACATCATAAGATAGCCATGGACCACTGGGAAATAATATATAGCATTGAGAACCATGTTTAAGTAGAGATTATAGTAGGGAGAAGAGGTGTTACACTGCTGCATAGAGGGGGGAGAGTTGGTGTTGACGGCGGCAATGTTGTTGATGTAGATCGTCGTCACGATCCTTGCCCCGGCGATGTTCCGGCACCGCTGGGAGAGAGGGGGAGAGATCCCCTCCTTCTTATTCTTCCTTGGCATCCCCCCTAGATGGGAGGAGGGTTCCCCCCTCTGGTCCATGAACTCCATGGCGGTGGAGGGGCGGGAGCCCCTCCGAGATTGGATCTCTCTCTGTTCTCTTCTGTTTCATGTTCCTGTTTTCTGGCCAAAAACCGTTTCTTATATTCCCGGAGATCCGTAACTCCAATTTCACTGAGATTTTAACATGATTTTTTCTGGATATAAGCTTACTTGCGCCTGAAGTAGATCTCTAACCGACTTACGAGGAGGGCACAACGCACCACCACGCGCCAGGGGCCTGGGGCACGCCCTGGTGTCTCATGGTGGCTGTGGGTCCTCGTTTGCGTTGATTACACCTCCCAAAAATCACAAATATTCCAAAAACAATTATCTGTAAATTTTTATCGCGTTTGGACTTTGTTTGATATGGACATTCTATGAAACAAAAAACATGCAACAAACAGGAACTGGCACTGGGCACTGGATCAATAGGTTAGTCCAATAAATCATATAAAATGTTTCCAAAAGTATGTGAAAGTTGTATAATATTGGCATGAAACAATCAAAAATTATAGATACGAAGGAGACATATCAGCATCCCCAAGCTTAATTCCTGCTCGTCCTTGAGTAGGTAAATCATAAAAAAGATAATTTTAGATGTGGAATGCTACCTAGCATAATCTCGATCATATATCTAATCATGAATCAATATTAAGACAAGAGTGATTCGAAGCAATAGTCTATAATTTGACATAAAGACATCAATACTCAGTCATCAAACAAACAATCGTGTCTTTCAAAATATCGACGCTAAAGAAAGCTATCCCTACAAAATCATATAGCCTTGTCATCCTCCATCTTCTTAACACAAAGTATTTATCATGCACAACCCTGATGAGAAGCCGAAAAATTGGTTCATACCTTTTAATGCCCTTCAACGTTTTCAACCCCCTACTACCTCTTGAGCTTGCGTTGGTTTTTCCATTGAAGAGGAAAGGGTGATGCAACAAAGTAGAGTAAGTATTTCCCTCAGTTTTGAGAACCAAGGTATCAATCCACTAGGAGACAACCCGCAAGCCACTGAATACCTGCACAAACAAACACCAACTTGCACCCAATGCAATAAAGGGGTTGTCAATCCCTTCACGGTTATTTGCAACATGAGATCTAATAGAGATGTATAATAGGTAAAGTAATGTTTTTGGTATTTTTGGTTTATGGAACGGAAAGTAATAGATTGCAAAGAAAGTAAATCGGAAACTAAAATTGTAGATCGGAAACTTATATGATGGAAAATAGACCCAGGGGGCATAGGTTTCACTAGAGGCTTCTCTCAAGATAGAAATTATTACGGTGGGTGAACAAATTACTGCCGAGCAATTGATAGAAAAGCGCAAAGTTATGACAATATATAAGGCAATGATCATGAATATATGCATCACGTCTGTGTCAAGTAGACCGAAATGATTCTGCATCTACTACTATTACTCCACACATCGACCACTATCCAGCAAGCATCTAGAGTATTAAGTTCATAAAGAACGAAGTAACACCTTAAGAAAGATGACATGATGTAGAGGAATTAACTCAAGCAATATGATGAAAACCCCATCTTTTTATCGTCGCTGGCAACAATACAATACGTGCCTTGCTGCCCCTACTCTCATTGGGAAATGTCACCAAAAGATTGAACCGAAAGCTAAGCACTTCTCCCATTGCAAGAAAAACCAATCTAGTTGGCCAAACCAAACCAATAATTCGAAGAGAATCACAAAGATATCAAATCATGCATACAAGAATTCAGAGGAGATTCAAATAATATTCATAGATAAGCTAATCATAAATCCACAATTTATCGGATCTCGGCAAACACACCACAAAAGAGTACTACATCGAATAGATCTCCAAGAACATCAAGGAGAACTTTGTATTGAGAATCGAAGAAAGAGAAAAAGCCATCTAGCTACTAGCTATGGACCCATAGGTCTGTGGTAAACTACCCATGCTTCATCGGGGAGGCAATGGTGTTGATGTAGTCCATGGACTCGACATTAGTCATAAAGAACTCACATACTTATTGCAAAAATCTATTAGTCATCGAAACAAAATACTACGTGCATGCTCCTAGGGGGGTAGATTGGTAGTAAAAGACCACCGCTCGTCCCCAACCACCACTCATAAGGAAGACAATCAAAAAACATCTCATGCTCCAACTTCGTTACATAACGGTTCACCATATGTGCATGCTACGGGACTCACAAACCTTAACACAAGTATTTCTCAAATTCACAACTACACAACTACTCACTAGCATGACTCTAATATCACCATCTTCATATCTCCAAAAACATCTCATGCTCCAACTTCGTTACATAACGGTTCACCATACGTGCATGCTACGGGACTCACAAACCTTAACACAAGTATTTATCAAATTCACAACTACTCACTAGCATGACTCTAATATCACCATCTTCATATCTCAAAACAATCATAAGGAATCAAACTTCTCATAGTATTCAATGCACTTTATATGAAAGTTTTTATTATATCCCTCTTGGATGCCTATCATATTAGGACTAATTTTATAACCAAAGAAAATTACCATGCTGTTTAGAGACTCTCAAAATAATATAAGTGAAGTACGAGAGTACATCAATTTCTATAAAATAAAACCACCGCCATGCTCTAAAAAGATATAAGTGAAGCACTAGAGCAAAATTGCCTAGCTCAAAAGATATAAGTGAAGCACATAGAGCATTCTAATAAATCACGATTCAAGCGTGTCTCTCCCAAAAGGTGTGTATAGCAAGAATGATTTTGGCAAACTAAAAAGCAAATACTCAAATCATACAAGACGCTCCAAGAAAAACACCTATCATGTGGTGAATAAAAATATAGCCTCAAGTAAAGTTACCAATAGACGAAGACGAAAGAAGGGATGCCTTCCCGGCGCATCCCCAAGCTTAGGATCTTGGTTGTCCTTGTATATTACCTTGGGGTTCCTTGGGCATCCCCAATCTTAGGCTCTTGCCACTCCTTGTTCCATAGTCCATCAAATCCTTACCCAAAACTTGAAAACTTCACAACACAAACCTTCAATAGAAAATCTCGTAAGCTCCATTAGTATAAGAAAATAAATCACCACTTTTGGTACTGTTGTGAACTCATTCTTTATTTATATTGGTGTAATATCTAATGTATTCCAATTTTTCCATGGTTCATACCCCCCCCCGATACAAGCCATAGGTTCATCAACATAAGCAAACAACATGCGAAAAACATAATCTGTCAAAAACAGAACAATCTATAGTAATCTGGATATTTCGAATAATTATGTAACTACAAAAATCCTGATAAATTAGGAAGTCCTTGGCAATTTCTTTATAAATCCTCTTCATAAATAATCAGTATTTTATCGTGCTTTTGTTAAAAATTAAAAACTAATCTCCTGGGCACAAAAGTTTCTATTTTTCAGCAGGATCAAATCGACTGTCACCGTAAGCTATCCCAAAGGTCTTACTTGGCACAAACACTAATTAAAACATAAAACTACATGTAACCAGAGGCTACATGAATTATTTATTGCAAAATAGGAAATAAAAAATTGGGTTGTCTCCAAGAAGCCCTTTTCTTTAAAGCCTTTTAGCTAGGCATTGATAATTTCGATGATGCTCACATGAAAGACAAGAATTAAAGCACAAAGAGAGCATCAAAAAACATGGGACAAATACATCTAAGTATAATATACTTACTATGCATAGGCATTTTATAAGAAAACAAATTATCAAGGCAAGCAAAAACTAGCATATGCAAGGAAGAAGAAAGAAACAAGAGCAATTTCAACATGAAGAGAGGTAATTTAATATCACAAAAATTTCTACAACCATATTTTCCTCTCTCATAATAATTACATGTAGGATCATAAGCAAATTCGAAAATATAGCTATCACATAACATATTCTCAACATGATCCACATGAATGCGAAGTTGACACTCTTCCAAAATAGTGGGATTAACATTAGCTAAAGTCATGACCTCTCCAAACCCACTTTTATCAAAAATTTCATAAGATTGAACATTCTCTAAATATGTGGTACCTAAAGTTGACACTCTTCCAAACCCACTTTCAATATTATTACAAACACTATTATCAATCTCATATTCATCATGGGGCTTAAATAAATTTTCAAGATCATAAGAAGCATTATCACCCTAATCATGATCATTGCAATAAGTAGTAGACATAGCAAAACTAGCATCCCCAAGCTTGGGGTTTTGCATATCCTTAACACAATTGACATTGATAGAATTTATAGTAAAATCATTGCAATCATGCTTTTGATTCAAGGAACTATCAAGTATGGGGGCAATAGCAATAGTCTCGTGTTTAACATAAGGAACTATAGCAAATTGATCTCCATAAATATTGGCATCATGGCCACAAGAGTAGCAAACATCATGTTCATCAACGGATATTTCAATCAAATCATTGGAATCGTAACTATCTATAGATTCATGCATATCATTATTTTCTTCCAAAGCAACGGTCATTCTCTCAATAAATTCTTTGACATAGGCATTATGAGCATAGTTTTCATACCAATATTTAAGTATGTCAAAATTTTCAGATTTTTAGAGAGTAATATCATACTTTTGAATCAAAGAAGCAACTTCATAAGAATCCTTAAAAGCAACAAATTCTTCAATTTGTTCGATATCATAGTAACTATATACACCCTTTTCATAAGAAGATAAGATTTCATTATCATTAAACTCACATAGGTATGGAAGGTGTTTTTTAGGGTTCTTAGAGAAACAAGTAAAATCATAAATTTCACAAAGATTCCAAGCATAGCATAGCAAACAATTTATTTGATTCCATAAGAGCTTCCCTTTTTCAGACAAATGATGACGCACAAAATGAGCACGCTCATCTAAAGATCTTCCCTCAACTAAACTAATTGGGGTTTTAGCACAAGCACATATGTGTTGGTTTTTTCCTTTAAGAGGAAAGGGTGATGCAGCAAAGTAGAGTAAGTATTTCCCTAAGTTTTGAGAACCAAGGTATCAATCCAGTAGGAGACAACGCGCAAGCCACCAAATACATGCACAAACAAACACCAACTTGCACCCAACGCGATAAAGGGGTTGTCAATCCCTTAACGGTTATTTGCAACGTGAGATCTGATAGAGATGGATAAACGGTAAAGTAATGTTTTTGGTATTTTTGGTTTATGGAACGGAAAGTAAAAGATTGCAAAGAAAGTAAATCGGAAACAAAAATTGTAGATCAAAAACGTATATGATGGAAAATAGACCCGATGGCCATAGGTTTCACTCGAGGCTTCTCTCAAGATAGAAATTATTATGGTGGGTAAACAAATTACCACCGAGCAATTGATAGAAAATCGCGAAGTTATGAGGATATCTAAGGCAATGATCATGAATATAGGCATCACGTCCGTGTCCAATAGACCAAAACTATTCTGCATCTACTAGTATTACTCCACACATCGACCGCTATCCAACATGGATCTAGAGTATTAAGTTCATAAAGAACGGAGTAACACCTTAAGCAAGATGACATGATGTAGAGGAATTAACTCAAGAAATATGATGAAAACCCCATATTTTTATCCTTGATGGAATCAATATAATACGTGGCTTGCTGCCCCTACTGTCTCTGGGAAAGGACACAACAAGAAACCCAAAGCTAAGCACTTCTCCCATTGCAAGAAAAACCAATCTAGTTGGCCAAACCAAACCGATAATTCGAAGAGAATTACAAAGATATCAAATCATGCATATAAGAATTCAGAGGAGATTCAAATAATATTCATAGATAAGCTGGTCATAAATCCATAATTCATCGGATCTCGGCAAACACACCGCAAAAGAGTATTACATCGAATAGATCTCCGAGAACATCAAGGAGAACTTTGTATTGAGAATCAAAGAGAGAGAGAGAAAGCCATCTAGATACTAGCTATGGACCTGTAGGTCTGTGGTAAACTACTCACGCTTCATCGGGGAGGCAGTAGTGTTGATGTAGAAGCCCTCCATGATCGAATCCCCCTCCGGCAGGATGCCAGAAAAGGCCCCTAGATGGGATCTCACGGGTACAGAAGGTTGCAGCGGTGGAAAGTGGTTTTGTGCCTCCCCTGGAAGTTTTTGGGGTATTTGAGAATATATAGGAGGAAGATCTAGGGCAGAGGGTCACTGAGGGGCCCACAAGGTCTAGGGGCTCGCCCTACCCCCTGGGGCGCGCCCTCCACCCTTGTGGCCGCCTCGTGGTTCTTCTGACTTGTACTCAGAGTCTCCTGGGTGTCTCCTGGTCCAAGAACAATCATTGAAAAAGTTTTATTCTATTTGGACTCCATTTGGTATTCCTTTTTTGTGGAACTCTAAAACAAGGAAAAAACAAGAACTGGCACTGGGCTCTAGGTTAATAGGTTAGTCCCAAAAATCATATAAAATAGCATAATAATGCATATAAAACATCCAAAACAGATAATATAGTAGCATGGAACAATAAAAATTTATAGATACTTTGGAGATGTATCAAGCATCCCGAAGCTATATCATGCAATGACGAAGTCTAACTCTCTTCCTATGCATCGGCATGTCATAAAAGAACAATTCATGCACATCAAGTAGAGGCCAATACATAGCATAAGCAGTTTCTTGCAATTTTATCGTGTTGAAAACATAGAGAGGTGGAGATGTAGTTCCTCTCTCATAATAATTGCAAGTACGAGTAGCAAGCACATGCATATTATATTCATCAAAATCATCATATGTAATGGTAGAATGCAACCCATCAATATAATCCTTAATAAGTGTAAACTTCTCCGATATAGTGTAGTTTGGAGAATTCAAAAAGATAATAGGACTATCATGTTTTGGTGCAATAGTAACAATTTCATTCTCCACATAAGGAACTATAGCAAGTTCATCAAAAAGGGATAATTCAAACGAATCAATGGGATCATAGAAATTATCATAGCATTCATCCTTTGATAAATGAAGGGACATTAAACAATGTATGAGTTGGAGAGTTACTCTCATTAGAATGTGGGCACGGGTGAGGGAATCCTGGATTAAGGGGTCCTCGGGCGTCCGACCTGTTGGACATGGGCCGGACTGATGGGCCGTGAAGATACAAGACAGAAGATTCTCTCTTGTGTCCAGATGGGACTCACCTTGGCGTGGATGGCAAGCCTGGCGTTCGGATATGAAGATTCCTTTCTCTGTAACCAACTTTGTACAACCCTAGTCCCCTCTAGTGTCTATATAAACCGGAGGGTTTAGTCCATAGAGGCAATCATAATCTGACAGGCTAGACTTCTAGGGTTTTAGCCATTACGATCTCGTGGTAGATCAACTCTTGTAATCTTCATACTCATCAATATCAATCAAGCAGGACATAGGGTATTACCTCCATCGGGAGGGCCCGAACCTGGGTAAAACTTCGTGTCCCATGTCTCCTGTTACCAGACGCACAGTTCAGGACCCCGTACCCGAGATTCGCCAGTTTTGACACCGACATTGGTGCTTTCATTGAGAGTTCCACTTTGTCACCGCCAGAAGGTTCGATGGCTCCATCCATCATCCGCAGCGATGCTGCCCTAGGGGAGGTTTTTCTCCCCGGCCAGATCTTCATATTCGGCGGCTTCGCACTACGGGCCAACTCGCTTGGCCATCTGGAGCAGATCGACAGCTACGCCCTAGGTCACCAGATAAGTTTTGGAAACCTAGATTATGTCCCTGACATCCGAGGAGACTTGATCTTCCAAGGATTCATGACCCCAACCTCCGCTCTGGCCTTAGATCTGGAGCGCCTCGCCAGTACAGAAGACGGGATTTCTAAACCCACCGGACTATCTGTGGCCACTAGGCCCAGCACGGGAGAGTCGAAGGAAGCAGTGTAACCAGCAACCATCACAAAGACGGACCCTTCCCGAATACTGGCTCCAAAATCTCGGAGTCAGCGTCGTGTGAGCTCGGCTGAGGAATTCCCTTCCTGCCATACTCCACGGATTCTTTTCTCCCTCAACAAACCTCGCCTTTAAGTGAGGCTCTGGACTTGATGCGATCCCTCGTGATTATAGAGGATCAACGTCCGAACTATGCCCAGCCCGGACTAGGGGCTGAGAGCGGGCAATTTTATGTCCCGCCCACCTCATCGCCACAGTAGAGGACTTAACTGACATGCTCGATTACGGCTCCGAAGACATCGATGGTATGGACGATGATGCCGAAGAGGAGCAAGCCGAAAACCCGCCGTTTAGCGGACGCTGGACAGCCACCTCTTCGTATGACGTGTACATGGTGGATACACCCAAGGAGGGTGACAGTGACAATGAGAAAAATCCGGTAGGGGATAAACCTCCCGAGATACAACAAAAGCGTCGACGCCGCCGCTCTAAATCACGCCACAGCAAAGACAGCAATACCGGCACGAGAGACAACAACACTCCGGATGATACCGAAGACCAAGAAAACCCCGTCGAGCAAAATTCTGAACAAGACAATTAGGAGGATGGGCAAGTTAGCCCTGATGAACAAGCTGCAAATGAAGACTCGGAGTACAGTAATTACCTTCCACCCTCCGAGGATGAGGTGAGCCTCGGTGACGAAGACTTTATCGTGCCTGAGGAACCTCTCGAGCAGGAGCACTTTAAGAAATGACTAATAGCCACTGCAAGGAGCCTGAAAAAGAAGTAGCAGCAGCTTCAAGCTGATCAAGATCTACTCAACGATAGATGAACTGATGTCCTGGCAGTAGAGGAATACGTCCTCGAGCACCCAACCAAAAGTTACCCGAAGCGTAAACTGCTACCTCAATTCGATTACGAGGCACTTGACCCCGTACCATCAGCACATAATGCGGATGATCGACCACCATGTGGCCGGGACAAAACGGCAACTCAAGCCGAACACCAGCCCATCCTGCCTCGCCGTAAAGGCAGAGATAAAACAGCTCGGGGATACACATATGACCTGTGTCCATCCTGCATCTAGAGTATTAAGTTAAAACAGAGTAACGCCTTAAGCAAGATGACATGATGTAGAGGGATAGTTTCATGCAATATGATAAAAACCCCATCTTGTTATCCTCGATGGCAACAATACAATACGTGCCTTGCTGCCCCTTCTGTCAATGGGAAAGGACACTACAAGATTGAACCCAAAGCTAAGCACTTCTCCCATGGCAAGAACAACCAATCTAGTGGGCTAAACCAAACTGATAATTCGAAGAGACTTGCAAAGATAACCAATCATACATAAAAGAATTCAGAGAAGATTCAAATATTATTCATAGATAGACTTGATCATAAACCCACAATTCATCGGTCTCAACAAACACACCGCAAAAAGAAGATTACATCGAATAGATCTCCACGAGAGAGGGGGAGAACATTGTATTGAGATCCAAACAGAGAGAAGAAGCCATCTAGCTACTAACTATGGACCCGTAGGTCTGAAGTAAACTACTCACACTTCATCGAAGGGGCTTGGATGACAATGTAGAAGCCCTCCGTGATCGATTCCCCTTCCGGCGGAGCTCCGGAACAGGCCCCAAGATGGGATCCCGTGGATACAGAAAGTTGAAGCGATGGAATTAGGTTTTTGGCTCCGTCCCCGATCATTTGGTGGTACGTAGGTATATATTGGAGGAAGGAGTACGCCGGTGGAGCTTCGTGGGGCCCATGAGGCATGGGGGCATGCCCTAGGGCAGGGGGGGGGCGCCCTCTACCCTCGTGACCACCTCGTGGCTTTCTTGACGGAGGGTCCAAGTCTCCTGGGTCTTATCTGATGAGAAAATCACGTTCCCGAAGGTTTCATTCTGTTTGGACTCCGTTTGATATTCTATTTCTCCGAAACACTGAAATAGGCAAAAAAACAGCAATTCTGGGCTGGGCCTCCGGTTAATAGTTTAGTCCCAAAAATAATACAAAAGTGGAAAATAAAGCCCAATGTGGTCCAAAACAGTAGATAATATAGCATGGAGCAATCAAAAATTATAGATACGTTGGAGACGTATCAAGCATCCCCAAGCTTAATTCATGCTCGTCCTCGAGTAGGTAATTGGTAAAAAGAGAATTTTTGATGCGGAGTGCTACTTGGCATAATCTTAATGTAATTCTTCTTAATTGAGGTATGAATATTCAGATCCTAAAGATTCAAGACAAAAGTTCATATTGACATAAAAATGATAATTCTTCAAGCATACTAACTAAGCAATTATGTCTTCTCAAAATAACATGGCCAAAGAACGTTCATCCCTACAAAATCATATAGTTTAGTCATGTTTCATTTTCGTCACACAAGAATGCTCTCATCATGCACAACCCTGATGACAAGCCAAGCAATTGTTTCATACTTTAGTAATCTCAAACCTATAAACTTTCACACAATATATGAGCGCGAGCCATGGACATAGCACTATGGGTGGAATAGAATATAATGAAGGGGGTTATGTGGAGAAGACAAAAAGGGAGAAAGTCTCACGTCAATGAGGCTAATCAATGGGCTATGGAGATGCCCACCGATTGATGTTAATGCAAGGAGTAGGGATTGCCATGCAACGGATGCACTAGAGCTATAAATGTATGAAAGTCAACAAAAGAAACTAGTGGGTGTGCATCCAACTTGCTTTCTCACGAAGACCTAGGGCACTTGAGGAGGCCCATTGTTGGAATATACAAGCCAAGTTCTATAATGAAAAATTCCCACTAGTATATGAAAGTGATAACATGAGAGACTCTCTACTATGAAGATCATGGTGCTACTTTGAAGCCCAAGTGTGGTAAAAGGATAGTAACATTGTCCCTTCTCTCTTTTTCTCTCATTTTTTGGGCCTTCTCTTTTTTATGGCCTTTCTCTTTTTTGGGGGGCCTTCTCTTTTTTATGGACTTTCTCTTTTTTATTCCTCACTTGGGACAATGCTCTAATAATGATGATCATCACACTTCTATTTATTTACAACTCAATTATTACAACTCGATACTAGAACAAATATGACTCTATATGAATGACTCCGGCGGTGTACCGGGATATGCAATGAATCAAGAGTGACATGTATGAAAGAATTATGAATGGTGGCTTTGCCACAAATACTATGTCAACTACATGATCATGCTAAGCAATATGACAATGATGAATGTGTCATGATGAACAGAATGATGGAAAGTTGCATGGCAATATATCTCGGAATGGCTATGGAAATGCCATAATAGGTAGGTATGGTGGCTGTTTTGAGGAAGATATAAGGAGGTTTATGTGTGAAAGAGCGTATCATATCACGGGGTTTGGATGCGCCAGCGAAGTTTACGCCAACTCGCAATGTGAGAAAGGGCAATGCACGGTACCGATGAGGCTAGCAAGGATGGAAGGGTGAGAGTGCGTATAATCCATGGACTCAACATTAGTCATAAAGAACTCACATACTTATTGCAAAAATCTACAAGTCATCAAAAACCTCGGTACTATGCGCATGCTCCTAGGGGGATAGATTGGTAGGAAAAGACCATCGCTCGTCCCCGACCGCCACTCATAAGGAAGACAATCAAATAACACCTCATGTTTCAAATTTGTTGCATGACGTTTACCATACGTGCATGCTACGGGACTTGCAAACTTCAACACAAGTATTTCTCAATTTCACAACTACTCAACTAGCATGACTTTGATATTATTACCTCCATACCTCAAAACAATCATCAAGCATCAAACTTTTCTTAGTATTCAACACACTCATAAGAAAGTTTTATTATTAATCTTGCATACCAAGCATATTAGGATTTTAAGCAAATTACCATGCTATTAAGACTCTCAAAATAATCTAAGTGAAGCATGAGGGATAAATAGTTTCTATAAAACGAATCCACCGCTGTGCTCTAAAAGATATAAGTGAAGCACTAGAGCAAAACTATGAAACTCAAAAGATATAAGTGAAGCACATAGAGTATTCTATCAAATTCCAAATCATGTATGGCTCTCTCAAAAGGTGTGTACAGCAAGGATGGTTGTGGTAGACTAACAAGTAAATACTCAAATCATAAAATACCCTCCAAGCAAAACACATATCATGTGGTGAATAAAAATATAGCTCCAAGTAAAGTTACCGATAGAAGTAAGCGAAAGAGGGGATGCCTTCCGGGTCATCCCCAAGCTTTGGCTTTTAGGTGTCCTTAGATTATCTTGGGGGTTCCATGGGAATACCCAAGCTTAGGTTCTTTCCACTCCTTGTTCCATAATCCATCAAATATTTACCCAAAACTTGAAAACTTCACAACACAGAACTTAAAGTAGAAGATCTCGTGAGCTCCGTTAGCGAAAGAAAACTAAAGACCACTTCAAGGTACTGTAATGAACTCATTCTTTATTTATATTGGTGTTAAACCTACTGTATTCCAACTTCTATATGGTTTATAAACTATTTTACTAGCCATAGATTCATCAAAATAAGCAAACAACACACGAAAAACAGAATCTGTCAAAAACAGAACAGTCTGTAGTAATCTATAGCTAGCGCAAGATCTGGAACCCCAAAAATTCTAAAATAAATTTCTGGACGTGAGGAATTTATCTATTAATCATATGCAAAAATAATTAACTAAATATAACTTTCCAAATAAAAATTACAGCAGTTCTCGTGAGCGCTAAAGTTTCTGTTTTTTACAGCAAGTTCAACAAGACTTTCCCCAAGTCTTCCCAACGGTTCTACTTGGCACAAACACTAATTAAACACAAAAAACACAAAACAAAACAGAGGCTAGATAAATTATTTATTTCTAAACAGTAACAAAAAGCAAGGAATAAAAATAAAATTGGGTTGCCTCCCAACAAGCGCTATCGTTTAACGCCCCTAGCTAGGCGTAACAAGCAAGAATAGATCTAGGTATTGCCATCTTTGGTAGGTAATCCATAAGTGGATCCCATGATAGATTCATATAGAAATTTTATTTTAATTCTATGGAAGTGTTCCATGCCCTTGTTTAATGGAAATTGAAATCTAATATTCCCTTCCTTCATATCAATAATTGCACCAATCGTTCTAAGGAAAGGTCTACCGAGAATAATTGGGCAAGAAGGATTACAATCTATATCAAGAACGATAAAATCTATGGGCACATAATTCCTATTTGAAATAATAAGAACATCATTAATTCTTCCCATAGGTTTCTTAATAGTGGAATCCGCAAGATGCAAGTTTAGAGAGCAATCATCAAAATCACGGAAATCTAGCAAATCACACAAAGTTTTGGGAATAGTAGAGACACTAGCACCCAAATCACACAAAGCATAAAACTCATAATCTTTAATTTTAATTTTAATTATATGTTCCACTCATCATAAAGTTTTCTAGGGATAGAAACTTTCAACTCAAGTTTTCTTCATAAGTTTGCATCAAGGCATCAACGATATGTTCGGTAAAGGCTTTATTTTGATTATAAGCATGAGGAGAATTTAGCACAGATTGCAACAAGGAAATACAATCAATTAAAGAGCAATTTTCATAATTAAATTCCTTGAAATCCATTATAGTGGGTTTAGCAACATCTAAGGTTTTATTTCTTTTAATCCCACTTTTATCAATTTCATCATCAAGATCTAAATACTCTGAATTCTTAGAACGCCTTCTAGGTAAGGGTGGATCATATTTAGTTTTATCAAGATTTATATTGCAAAACAAAGATTTAATAGGAGACACATCAATAACTTTTAGATCTTCATCTTGATTTTCATAGGAATTGGAAGAACAACTTTAATAAAGGCATCTTTCATAGCACACGTCCTGACGGTTCTTTCCTTACACTCATCAATCGAAATTCTCATGGCTTTGAGAGACTCATTGATATCATGCTTAGGAGGAATAGATCTAAGCTTTAAAGAATCAACCTCAATAGAAATTATATCAACGTTCCTAGCCAAATCATCAACTTTAAGCAATTTCTCTTCAAGCAAAGTATTAAAGTTCTTTTGTGAATTCATAAACTCTTTAACACTACTCTCAAATTCACAGGGCATCTTATTAAAATTTCCATAAGAGTTCTTGTAGGAATTTCCAAAATTATTAGAAGGATTACTAGGATAAGGCCTAGGATTAAAATTCCCTCTATACGCGTTGTTACCAAAATTATTCCTACCAACAAAATTCACATCCATAGATTCATTATTATTCTCAATCAAAGTAGACAAAGACATATCATTAGGATCAGAAGAAACACTCTTAGTAGCAAATAATTTCATAAGTTCATCCATCTTTCCACTCAAAACATTAATTTCTTCTATGGCATGCACTTTTTTATTAGTGGATCTTTCAGTGTGCCATTGAGAATAATTAACCATAATATTATCTAGGAGTTTAGTAGCATCTCCTAAAGTGATTTCCATAAAAGTGCCTGCCGCGGCCGAATCTAAAAGATTTCTAGAAGCAAAATTCAATCCGGCATAAAAAATTTGTATAATCATCCACAAATTCAACCCATGAGTAGGGAAATTACGTATCATTAATTTCATTCTCTCCCAAGCTTGTGCAACATGTTCATGATCAAGTTGCTTAAAATTCATAATATCATTTTTAAGAGAGATGATCTTAGCGGGAGGAAAATACTTAGAGATAAAAGCATCTTTGCACTTGTTCCATGAATCAATACTATTTTTAGGCAAAGATCAAAACCAAGCTTTAGCACAATCTCTAAGCGAAAAAGGAAATAGCTTCAATTTAACAATATCATTATCGACATCTTTCTTCTTTTGCATGTCACACAAATCAACGAAGCTATTAAGATGAGTAGCGGCATCTTCACTAGGAAGGCCGGAAATGGATCTTTCATGACAAGATTCAGCAAAGCAGCATTAATTTCACAAGATTCAGCATCGGTAAGAGGAGCAATCGGAGTGCTAAGGAAATCATTATTGTTGGTATTGGTGAAGTCACACAATTTATTATTATCTTGAGCCATCGCGACAAACAAGCAATCCAACACACGAGCAAACAAAAAGCAAACGGACAAAAAGAGGAAAATAGAGAAAGAGAGGGAGGATAGAGAGAGAGGGCGAAAAAACGGCAAGGGTGAAGTGGGGGAGAGGAAAACGAGAAGAAAATGGTAAATAATGTAATGCGGGAGATAGGGATTGTGATGGGTACTTGGTATGTTGACTTTTGCGCAGACTCCCCGGCAACGGCGCCAGAAATTCTTCTTGCTACCTCTTGAGCACTGCATTGTATTTCCCCGAAGAGGAGAGGATGATGCAGCAAAGTAGCGTAAGTATTTCCCTCAATTTTTGAGAACCAATGTATCAATCCAGTTGGAGGCTACGCGCGAGTCCCTTGTACCTACACAAAAACAATAGCTCAACGCAACCAACGCGCTTAGGGGTTATCAATCCCTTCACGGTCACATACGAAAGTGAGATCTGATAGAGATGATAAATAATATTTTTGGTATTTTTGGTATAGAGATGCAAAGTGAAAAGTAAAAGGAAAAGTAAAAGCAAATCAATAATAAAGTGATGGAGATTAATATGATGAGAAAGAGATCCCGGGGCCATAGGTTTCACTAGTGGCTTCTCTCAAGAGCATAAGTACTCTATGGTGGGTGAACAAATTACTGTTGAGCAATTGACAGAATTGAGCATAGTTATGAGAATATCTAGGTATGATCGTGTATATAGGCATCACGTCCGAGACAAGTAGACCGACTCCTGCCTGCATCTACTACTATTACTCCACTCATCAACCGCTATCCAGCATGCATCTAGAGTATTAAGTTAAAAACAGAGTAATGCCTTAAGCAAGATGACATGATGTATATGGATAGTTTCATGCAATATGATAAAACCCCCATCTTGTTATCCTCGTTGGCAACAATACAATACGTGCCTTGCTGCCCCTTCTGTCACTGGGAAAGGACACCGCAAGATTGAACCCAAAGCTAAGCACTTCTCCCATGGCAAGAACAACCAATCTAGTAGGCCAAACCAAACTGATAATTCGAAGAGACTTGCAAAGATAACCAATCATACATAAAATAATTCAGAGAAGATTCAAATATTATTCATATATAGACTTGATCATAAACTCACAATTCATCGGTCTCGACAAACACACCACAAAAAGAAGATTACATCGAATAGATCTCCACGAGAGAGGGGGAGAACATTGTATTGAGATCCAAAAAGAGAGAAGAAGCCATCTAGCTACTAACTATGGACCCGTAGGTCTGAAGTAAACTACTCACACTTCATCGAAGGGGCTTGGATGATGATGTAGAAGCCCTCCGTGATCGATTCCTCTTCCGACGGAGCTCTGAAACAGGCCCCAAGATGGGATCTCGTGGATACAGAAAGTTGCGGCGGTGGAATTAGGTTTTTGGCTCCGTCCCCGATCGTTTGGTGGTACGTAGGTATCAGTGGAGCTTCGAGGGGCCCACGAGGCAGGGGCGCGCCCTAGGGGGGGCGCCCTCCACACTCGTGACAGCCTCGTGGCTTTCTTGACGGAGGGTCCAAGTCTCTCGGGTCTTATCTGATGAGAAAATCACGTCCCCGAAGGCTTCATTCCGTTTGGACTCCGTTTGATACTATGTTTCTCCGAAACACTGAAATAGGCAAAAACAGCAATTCTTGGTTGGCCCTCCGGTTAATAGGTTACTCCCAAAAATAATATAAAAGTGGAAAATAAAGCCCAATATGGTCCAAAATAGTAGATAATATAGCATGGAGCAATCAAAAATTATAGATACGTTGGAGACGTACCAGTCAATAGTTGGCTTGCCCGGATCCTGTGCTTACTACCTTACATTCTGCTCTATCGTCTAGGGTAGTAAAGGGAGAACTACTGCGATTGTGTCCTGGTCTATCCGGATGAGCACCTAAGTAACAAAGCCGAAAACTTAGTGTCATGATGCGGCGTGAGCCGGTCAGCTCTTCGGAGGTTAAAATGTCTTGCGATTTTTTCCGCATTATGCGACGGATCGGCCTTCACCCGATCAGGCGTCTACAGCACCCTAGTCCGGACTAACGAACACTATGGGCTGCGCCTGCATTTCTGTTGTCAAACTCCTATGGCTAAGTGAGGGTGATAAAGCCAAATAGTCCGATTACCTGGTTCGTTGCGCTAAACACCTCCTTCAAGGACCAATTTCTTGGATCAAGAGTGTTTAGATTCCATCCCGAACACCCCCATACTACCTACATGGGGGCTGAAGCCGACGACTGGCCAACTCTCAGATTTAGTAAAAACGGCTGCATAGGAGGTAAAATTCGAAAATAAACAGCAAGCATTATATTACATATCAGTCTTGTTTTCATCATACAGGGCGGGATAACATGGAGATACTCACTCAAAGATAATGTCTTTCGAGCACTGGCCCTATACAATGCGGGATCCCTTGAGGACATCATCAAAATACCGCTCCGGCATGCGATGCTCCTTGCCAGCAGGCGGTCCCTCGGTCGCGAGCTTGAGGGCGTCCATATTTTCCCACTGTATGTTGACATGGGCGAAGGTCATCCGCGCACCTTCGATGCAGACCGACCGCTTGATGACGTCAAGCCGGGGGCAGGCATTGACCAACCGCTTCACGAGCCCGAAGTAGCTGCTGGGTATGACTTCGATAGGCCATAGCCAGATTATTAAATCCTTCATGGCTAGTTCGGCCACCCTATGCAGTTCCACCAGCTGTTTTAGCTGATCAGTAAAGGGCACCGGATCTTCTGGCGCAAGGTATTGCGACCAGAATAGCTTCTTCATCGAGCTCCCCTCTTCGGCTCGGAAGAACTCCACAGCATCGGCAACACTGTGCGGTAAATCCGCAAACGCTCCTGGAGAACTCCTAATCTGGGTTAGTAAGAGATACATCTTCTTCACATATTTGCTCTGCAGAATGAAGGCCTTACCTGCCGCGATTTTTCTGGCCTCTTGGATCTCCTGGAGGGTGCCTTGGCCTTCAACCCGAGCATCTTGTGCACTTTGGCGGGCCTTGGCGAGTTCAGAATCTTGATCCGCAACATGGTGCTCCAAGGACTCATATTTCTTCACGGCGTCCTGGAGCTCCTGCTGGACCTCACCAACCCTGGCCTCATGCTTTTCACGAATGACTTGTTCCTCTGCCGCTCTCTCCTCAACCTTGGCCAGTGCTTTCTTGAGGGCCTCCACCTCGGTCGCCGCCCCTAATAAATATCATGGCACTATGGTCAGCATAAATCACTCATCCTTTCCGGATATACACAAGCTCATTGCATACCTTGCTTGTCTTCTAGCTGCTTTTTTACATGGTCGAGCTCTTCCTCAGCCCGCTCCAGACTCTGCTTTAGTCCGGAGACCTCAGCAGCATGAGTGGTTGTAGCCAGCAATGACGCCTGCTTATCCACATAAGACACATTTAGTTAGTCTCCTGTGAAAATTATTTGATCCTCTGTCCGGCTTTTCTTTGCGAACACCAAACAGAGTCTCAGGGGCTACTGCCTATACTATGACATTCTTTTTATACAATTGCTTCGCTTACCTCAAAGCCTATTAGAAGGCTTGTGCAGGCTTCGGTCAGTCCTCTCTTGGCGGACTGAATCCTCTCAACCACCGTACCTATGAGGGCACGGTGTTCCTCAACAATGGAAGCACTTCGGAGCGCTTCCAATAGAGTATCTGGTGCCTCTGGATGGACATATGTCACCGGTGGAAATGGCTCAATTCCTTCCTTCGAAGGAGGCTACTTGCCGGATTCCGAAGCCGTATAGGTCTCCGGGATCGTATTCGGCTAGGGGCCGAATTGGAGATGGCCCCATCGCCAGTATCCATGGGGATCTGCTCCCCCATGTGTCCGTCGGCGGAGGTGTTATCCTCTAGCACCACTGTGACGGCCTCCCGTGCCTCCCCCTGAGTCAGGAATGTCCATCGGGACATCACTTCAGCGTCTTCCACATTCTTGGGAGAGGAGGCCGCCGGAAGAGACCCGCTGTCCATTACCTTCGGGTCTAGCGAGTTTCCCAAAGATGAGGATCGCTCGAGGTTGGAACAAGTCGGACTGCAAGTGCATGATTCAACGTGTTAAAACTATGAAGTAAAGAACCTGGATATTTGTGTGCGTCTTTGAGTACTTATGATTCAGCCAGGGGCTTATCCCTGGGGCGGCACTCGGAGCTGCTGTCAATGTCCCATGCGGGGTTGTCCGCGGGGGAGGCCTTCCCCTTCTTGGACGCCTCTGCCTCCAGATGCGTGGAGGCCACCCTTTTCTTCCTTCCACCCTCAGGGGGAGAATCACTTTCCTCCTCTTCCTCGTCGTCGGTGGCGGGAGGGGAGTGGGTGTCGGCTTCTTCGAACGTTATGTTCGAAGTGCCCTTATGGCGGAGACCACCCTGGTCCCCTTGGCCATCTTCTTGGCCTTCTTCTCCGGTGCTTGATAGGGCGCCGGAAAGAGCATCCTCGTCAGAAGCGGGATACCTGGTTCTTCAGGCAGCGGAGCCGGACACTGAATCCACTCCGCCTTCTTTGTCCATCCCTGAAAACAAATAGGGAAGTTTAGACATCTTCCTTGAGTTTGCAAGTAAAGGGTACACCTTGAAATATGGAAAACTTACAGCACTAGTGGGATGGGCCATATCGTGCCCGTGGTCCTCGGTCGTCGCCGGCCACATCTCCTTGGCCTTGAAGAGCACCTTCCAGATGTCTTCATGGGTAGAGTCAAAGAACTGTTGCAGGGTCTGGTGCTTGGCCGGATCGAACTCCCACAAGTGGCAAGTCTGGCTTTGGCACGGTAGGATCCGGCAAGCGAGCATCACCTAGATCATAGTGACAAGCTTGACATTCTTGTCCACCATGCACTTGATGCGCGTCTGGAGTGCAGTCAGCTAGTCCGACGAAGACCATTCTAGGCCCTTCTCTAGCCAGGAGGTGATCCGCACCGGGGCGTCGGACTGGAATTCGGAAGCCGCGGCCCAGGTGGTGTCGCGAGGCTCTGTGACATAGAACCACTACTGTTGCCACCCCTTGACGGTCTCCACGAAGGTGCCCTTGGGCCATGTGACATTGGGCAGCTTTCTCACCATGGCGCGTCCGCACTCTGCATGTTGGCCATCCACCACCTTCGGCTTCACGTTGAAGATCTTCAACCACAGTCTGAAGTGGGGTGGGATATGGAGGAAGGCTTCGCACACGACAATAAATGCCGAGATATTGAGGAAGGAGTTGGGGGCTAGATCATGGAAATCCTGCCCGTAGTAGAACATGAGTCCGCGGGTGAATGGGTGGAGAGGAAATCCCAGCCCGCGGACGAAGTGGGGGATGATCACGACCCTCTCATGGGGCTCTGGGGTGGGGAGGATCTGTCCTTGTGCCGAAAGCCAGTAGGAGATTTCCTTGGCTAGGTACCCGGTGATACGTCTTCAACGTATCTATAATTTTTTATTGTTCCATGCTATTATATTATATGTTTTGGATGTTTTAATGGGCTTTGTTATGCACTTTTATATTATTTTTGGGACTAACCTATTACCAAAGGCCTAGTGCAAATTGCTGTTTTTTTTGCCTATTTCAGTGTTTCGCAGAAAAGGAATACCAAATGGAATCCAAACGGAATGAAACCTTCGGGAGAGTTATTTTTGGAACAAACGCAATCCAGGAGACTTGGAGTGGACGTCAAGGAAACAACGAGGCGGCCATAAGGTAGGAGGGCGCGCCCAGGGGGTAGGCGCGCCCCCCATGCTCGTGGGCCCCTCGTGGCTCCACCGGCCTACTTCTTTTGCCTATATATACTCATATACCCCGAAAACATCCGAGAGCACCACGAAACCCTATTTCCACCGCCGCAACCTTCTATACCCGTGAGATCCCATCTTGGGGCCTTTTTGGGCCCTCCGGCGGAGGGGGAATCGATCACGGAGGGCTTCTACATCAACACCATGGCCTCTCCGATGATGTGTGAGTAGTTTACCACATACCTTCGGGTCCATAGTTATTAGCTAGATGGCTTCTTCTCTCTCTTTGGATCTCAATACAAAGTTCTCCTCGATTCTCTTGGAGATCTATTCGATGTAATTCTTTTTGCAGTGTGTTTGTCGAGATCCGATGAATTGTGGGTTTATGATCAAGATTATCTATGAACAATATTTGATTCTTCTCTGATTTCTTTTATGCATGATTCAATATCTTTGCAAGTCTCTTCGAATTATCAGTTTGGTTTGGCCTACTAGATTGATCTTTCATGCAATGGGAGAAATGCTTAGCTTTGGGTTCAATCTTGCGGTGTCCTTTCCCAGTGACAGCAGGGACAACAAGGCACGTATTTTATTGTTGCCAACGAGGATAAAAAGTTGGGTTTATATCATATTGCTTGAGTTTATCCCTCTACATCATGTCATCTTACCTAAGGCGTTACTTTGTTCTTATGAATTTAATACTCTAGATGCATGTTGGATAGCGGCCGATGTGTGGAGTAATAGTAGTATATGCAGAATCGTTTCGGTCTACCTGTCGCAGATGCGATGCCTATATACATGATCATGCCTAGATATTCTCATAACTATGCACTTTTCTAACAATTGCTCGACAGTAATTTGTTCACCCACCGTAGAATTTGCTATCTTGAGAGAAGCCACTAGTGAAACCTATTGCCCCCAGGTCTATCTTCCATCATATTATTTTCCTATCTACTTTCTATTTCTGCTTCCTTTTATTTTTCAATCTTTATTTTCCAATCTATACAACAAAAATACCAAAAATATTTATCTTATTATCTTTATCAGATCTCACTTTTGCAAGTGGTCGTGAAGGGATTGACAACCCCTTTATCGCGTTGGTTGCAAGGTTCTTATTTGTTTGTGCAGGTACGAGGGACTTGCGTGTAGTCTCCTAGTGGATTGATACCTTGGTTCTCAAAAACTGAGGGAAATACTTATGCTACTTTGCTGCATCACCCTTTCCTCTGCAAGGGAAAACCAACGCATGCTCAAGAGGCAGCAAGAAGTATTTCTGGCACCATTGTCGGGGAGATCTACGCACAAGTCAAGACATACCAAGTACCCATCACAAACTCTTCTCCCTCGCATTACATTATTTGCCATTTGCCTCTCGTTTCCTCTCCCCACTTCACATTTGCCCTTTTCTTTCGCCTTTCTTCCGTTCGATCTTGTGTTACCATGTACCTTGTTTGTGCTTGCATCTTCGCTGGATAAAAGTTTATGGATCCTCATCCACATGCTAATCTCTTTAAGAGATCCAATTATGATTAACCTATTGCTAATGAGTTGAGTGCATTAGATTATCTTTATGAGGTTTTGCTTGAAATTCGTGAATCTGAAAAGTGTGATGAATTACTTTATGAAGCGATTCATGATAGATCTTTGAATAAAAAGCATGATTGCAATGATTTTATTATAAATTCTATTGATGTAAATTGTGCTAATAATATGCAAAACCCTAAGCTTTGGGATGCTAGTTTTGCTATGTCATCTACTTGTTGCAATGATCATGATTGGGGTGATTCTTCTTATGATCTTGAAAATTTATTTAAGCCCCATGATGAATATGAGGTTGATGATAATGTTTGCAATAATATTGAAAGTGTGTTTGAAAGAGTGTCAACTTTAGATCCCACATATTTGGAGAATGTTCAATCTTATGAAGTTTTTGATAAAAGTGGGATTAGAGAGGTCATGACTTTAGTTAATGTTAATCCCACTATTTTGGAAGAGTGTCTACTTTGCATACATGTGGATCTTGTTAAGAATATGTTTTGTGATAGCTATATTGTTGATTTGCTTATGATCCTACATGTAATTATTACGAGAGAGGAAAATATGGTTGTAGAAATTTTCATGTTACTAAATTACCTCTCGTTACATTGAGATTGCTATTGTTTCTTTCCGCTTCCTTGCATATGCTAGTTTTTGCTTGCCTATAATATGCCTAAGCATAGGAAGTATGTTAGACCTAGATGTGTTTATCACATGTTTTATGATGGTCTCTTTGTGCTTCAATTCTTGTCTTTCATGTGAGCATCATTGAAATCTCTTCATCTAGATAGGGGCTTTAAACAATAGCGCTTGTTGGGAGGCAACCCAATTTTTTTTGTTTCTTGATTCTTGTTCCTGTTTAGTAATAATTAATTCATCTAGCTTCTGTTTAGATGTGGTTTTATGTTTTTAATTAGTGTTTGTGCCAACTGCCAAGTAGAACCTTTGGGAAGACTTGGGGGAAGTCTTTTCGATCCTGCTGTAAAAAACAGAAACTTTAGCTCTCACGAGATTAGCTGCCATTTTTTACTGGAGAGAGCGATTAGGTTGATTCTTTTTGAAGATTATTAATAAACAAATCCCTCACATCCGCCAATTTATTTAAGAATTTTTGGAGTTACAGAAGTATACGAAACCTACAGATTACTACAGACTGTTCTGTTTTTGACAGATTCTGTTTTTCGTGTGTTGTTTGCTTATTTTGATGAATCTATGGCTTGTATCGGGGGGTATGAACCATAGATAAGTTGGAATACAGTAGGTTTAACACCAATATAAATAAAGTATGAGTTCATTACAGTACCTTGAAGTGGTGGTTTGTTTTCTTATACTAACGGAGCTCATGAGATTTTCTGTTGAGTTTTGTGTTGTGAAGTTTTCAAGTTTTGGGTAAAGATTTGATGGATTTTGGAATAAGGAGTGGCAAGAGCCTAAGCTTGGTGATGCCCCGGAAGGCATCCCCTCTTTCGTCTTCGTCCATCAGTAACTTTACTTGAGGCTATATTTTTATTCACCACATGATATGTGTTTTGCTTGGTGCATCTTGTATGATTTGAGTCTTTGCTTTTTAGTTTACCACAATCATCCTTGTTGTACTCACCTTTTGGAGAGACACACATGAATCGGAATTTATTAGAATACTCTATGTGCTTCACTTATATCTTTTGAGCTAGATAATTTTGCTCTAGTGCTTCACTTATATCTTTTTAAGAGCACAGTGGTGGTTTTATTTTATAGAAATTATTGATCTCTCATGCTTCACTTATATTATTTTGAGAGTCTTATTGAACAGCATGGTAATTTTCTTTGGCTATAAAATGAGTCCTAATGTGATGAACATCCAAGATGGGTATAATAAAAACTATCATATAAAGTGCATCGAATGCTATGAGAAGTTTGATTCTTTATGATTGTTTTGAGATATGAAGATGATGATATTAGAGTCATGCTAGTTGAGTAGTTGTGAATTTGAGAAATACTTGTTCTAAAGTTTGTGATTCATGTAGCATGCACGTATGGTGAACCGTTATGTGATGAAGTCGGAGCATGATTTATTTATTGATTGTCTTCCTTATGAGTGGCGGTCGGGGACGAGCGATGGTCTTTTCCTACCAATCTATCCCCCTAGGAGCATGCGCGTAGACTTCGTTTTGATAACTAATAGATTTTTGCAATAAGTATGTGAATTCTTTATGACTAATGTTGAGTCCATGGATTATACGCACTCTCACCCTTCAACCATTGCTAGCCTCTCTAATACCGCGCACCTTTCGCAGGTGTCATACACCCACCATATACCTTCCTCAAAACAGCCACCATATGTACCTATTATGGCATTTCCATAGCCATTCCGAGATATATTGCCATGCAACTTACCACCGTTCCGTTTGTTATGAGTTATGACACGTTACATCATTGTCATATTGCTTTGCATGATCATGTAGTTGACATCGTATTTGTGGCAAAGCCACCTTTATAATTCTTTCATACATGTCACTCTTGATTCATTGCACATTCCGGTACACCACCGGAGGCATTCACATAGAGTCATATTTTGTTCTAGTATCGAGTTGTAATTTTTGAGTTGTAAGTAAATAAAAGTGTGATGATCATCATTATTAGAGCATTGTCCCAAGTGAGGAAAGGATGATGGAGACTATGATTCCCCCACAAGTCGGGATGAGACTCCGGACGAAAAGAAAAAAAGAGAGAAAGAAAAAAAAGAGGCCATAAAAAAACGGAAAAGACCCAAATAAAAAAAGAAAAAAGAGAAATGAGAGAAAAAGAGAGAAGGGACAATGTTACTATCCTTTTACCACACTTGTGCTTCAAAGTAGCACTATGATCTTCATGATAAAGAGTCTCCTATGATGTCACTTTCATATGCTAGTGGGAATTCTACATTATAGAACTTGGCTTGTATATTCCAATGATGGGCTTCCTCAAAATGCCCTAGGTCTTCGTGAGCAAGCGAGTTGGATGCACACCCACTTAGTTTCTTTTGTTGAGCTTTCAATCACTTATAGCTCTCGTGCATCCGTTGCATGGCAATCCCTACTCACTCACATTGATATCTATTGGTGGGCATCTCCATAGCCCGTTGATACGCCTAGTTGATGTGAGATTATCTTCTCCTTTTTTGCCTTCTCCAGAACCACCATTCTATTCCACATATAGTGCTATGTCCATGGCTCACAATCATATATTGCGTGAAGATTGAAAAAGTTTGAGAACATCAAAAGTATGAAACAATTGCTTGGCTTGTCATCGGGGTTGTGCATGATTAAATACTTTGTGTGATGAAGATAGAGCATAGCCAGACTATATGATTTTGTAGGGATAACTTTCTTTGGCCATGTTATTTTGAGAAGACATGATTGCTTTGTTAGTATGCTTGAAGTATTATTATTTTTATGTCAATATTAAACTTTTGTGTTGAATCTTTCGGATCTGAACATTCAGGCCACAATAAAGAAAATTACATTGAGAATTATGCTAGGTAGCATTCCACATCAAAAATTCTGTTTTTATCATTTACCTACTCGAGGACGAGCATGAATTAAGCTTGGGGATGCTTGATACGTATCCAATGTATCTATAATTTTTGATTGTTCCATGCTATTATATTATCTGTTTTGGATGTTTAATGGGCTTTGTTATGCACTTTTATATTATTTTTGGGACTAACCTACTAACCAATGGCCCAGTGCAAAATGCTGTTTTTTTGCCTATTTCAGTGTTTCATAGAAAAGGAATACCAAACGGAATAAACCTTCGGGAGAGTTATTTTCGGAACAAACACAATCCAGGAGACTTGGAGTGGACGTCAAGGAAGCAACGAGGTGGCCACGAGGTAGGAGGGCGCACCCAGGGGGGTAGGTGCGCCCCCCATCCTCGTGGATCCACCGACCTACTTCTTTCGCCTATATATATACTCAAATACCCCGAAAACATCCGAGAGCATCACGAAACCCTATTTCCATTGCCGCAACCTTCTGTATCTGTGAGATCCCATCTTCAGGCCTTTTCCAGTGCTCCACCGGAGGGGGAATCGTTCACGGAGGGCTTGTACATCAACACCATAGCCTCTCCGATGATGTGTGAGTAGTTTACAATAGACCTCCGGGTCCATAGTTATAAGCTAGAGGGCTTCTTATCTCTCTTTGGATCTCAATACAAAGTTCTCCTCAATTCTCTTGGAGATCTATTCAATGTAATTCTTTTTGTGGTGTGTTTGTCGAGATCCGATGAATTGTGGGTCTACGATCAAGATTATCTATGAACAATATTTGATTCTTCTCTGAATTCTTTTATGCATGATTTAATATCTTTGCAAGTCTCTTCGAATTATCAGTTTGGTTTGGCCTACTAGATTGATCTTTCTTGCAATGGGAGAAGTGCTTAGCTTTGGGTTCAACCTTGCGGTGTCCTTTCCTAGTGACAGCAGGGGAAGCAAGGCACATATTGTATTGTTGCCATCGAGGATAAAAAGATGGGGTTTATATCATATTTCTTGAGTTTATCCCTCTACATCATGTCATCTTCCCTAATGCGTTACTCTGTTCTTATGAACTTAATACTCTAGATGCATGTTGGTAGCGGTCGATGTGTGGAGTAATAGTAGTAGATGCAGAATCGTTTCGGTCTACTAGTCGCGGACGTGATGCCTATATACATGATCATGCCTAGATATTCTCATAACTATGGGCTTTTCTATCAATTGCTCGACAGTAATTTGTTCACCCACCCGAGCAATTGATAGAAAAGTGCTCATGTATAACTATGCGGTGGGTGAACAAATTACTGTCAAGCAATTGATAGAAAAATGCATAATTATGAGAATATCTAGGCATGATCATGTATATAGGAATCACGTCTGCGACAAGTAGACCGAAACAATTCTGCATCTACTACTATTACTCCACACATTGACCGCTATCCAGCATGCATCTAGAGTATTAAGTTCATAAGAACAGAGTAACGCATTAAGCAAGATGACATGATGTAGATGGATAAACTCAAGCAATATGATATAAACCCCATCTTTTTATCCTCGATGGAACCAATAAAATACGTGCCTTGCTACCCCTGCTGTCACTGGGTAAGGACACCGCAAGATTGAACCCAATGCTAAGCACTTCTCCCATTGCAAGAAAGATCAATCTAGTAGGCCAAACCAAACTGATAATTCGAAGAGACTTGCAAAAATATTAAATCATGCATAAAAGAATTCAGAGAAGAATCAAATATTGTTCATAGATAAACTTGAACATAAACCCACAATTCATCAGATCTCAACAAACACACCGCAAAAAGAATTACATCGAATAGATCTCCAAGAAGATCGAGGAGAACTTTGCATTAAGATCCAAAGAGAGAGAAGAAGCCATCTAGCTAATAACTATGGAACCGAAGGTCTGAGGTAAACTACTCACACATCATCAGAGAGGCTATGGTGTTGATGTAGAAGCCCTCCGTGATTGATCCCCCCTCCTGCGGAGCTCCAGAAAAGGCCCCAAGATGGGATATCTTGGGTACAGAAGGTTTCGGCGGTGGAAATAGGGTTCCGTGGTTCTCCTGGATGTTTTTGGGGTACATGGATATATATAGGAGGAAGAAGTAGGTAGGTGGAGCTGCGAGGGGCCCACGAGGGTGGGGGTGCGCCTAGGGGGGCACGTGCACCTCCCTGCCTCGTGGCTCCCTCGTTTCTTTCTTGATGTCCACTCCAAGTCCCCTAGATCACGTTTGTTCCAAAAATAACTCTCCCAAAGGTTTCATTCCATTTGGATTCCGTTTGGTATTCCTTTTCTGTTAAACACTGAAATAGGCAAAAAACAGCAATTTGCACTGGGCCTTCGGTTAGTAGGTTAGTCCAAAAATAATATAAAAGTGTATAAATAAGCCCATTAACATCCAAAACAGATAATATAATAGTATGGAACAATCAAAAATTATAGATAAGTTGGAGACGTATCAAGCATCCCCAAGCTTAATTCCTGCTCGTCCTCGAGTAGGTAAATGATAAAAACAGAATTTTTGATGTGGAATGCTACCTAGCATAATTCTCAATGTAATTTTCTTTATTGTGGTATGAATGTTCGGATCCGAAAGATTCAAGACAAAAGTTTAATATTGACATAAAAATAATAATACTTCAAGCATACTAACGAAGCAATCATGTCTTCTCAAAATAACATGGCAAAATAAAGTTCGTCCCTACTAAATCATATAGTTTGTTCATGCTCCATTTTCGTCACACAAGAATGCTCTCATCATGCACAACCCCGATGACAAGCCAAGCAATTGTTTCATACTTTAGTAATCTCAAACTTTTTTCAACTTTCACGCAATACATGAGGGTGAGCCATGGATATAGCACTATGGGTGGATAGAATATGATGATGGAGTTTATGTGGAGAAGACAAAAAAGGATAAAGTCTGACATCGACGCGACTAATCAACAGGCTAGGGAGATTCCCATCAATTGATGTCAATGCAAGGAGTAGGGATTGCCATGCAACAGATGCACTAGAGCTATAAATGTATGAAAGATCAACAAAAGAAACTAAGTGGGTGTGCATCCAACTTGCTTGCTCACGAAGACCTAGGGCATTTGAGGAAGCCCATTGTTGGAATATACAAGCCAAGTTCTATAATGAAAAATTCCCACTAGTATATGAAAGTGACAAAACAAGAGACTCTCTATCATAAAGATCATGGTGCTACTTTGAAGCACAAGTGTGGAAAAAGAGGATAGTAGCATTCTCCCTTTTTATTTTTTTCTCTTTTTTTCTTTTTTGGGACTTTCTCTTTTTATTTTTTTATTTGGCCTTTTTTGGGGGGGAAATGCTCTATTAATGATGATCATCACACTTCTATTTATTTACAACTCAATGATTACAACTCGATACTAGAAAAAATATGACTCTATATGAATGCCTCCGGCGGTGTACCGGGAAGGGCAATGAATCAAGAGTGACATGTATGATAAATTATGCATGGTGTCTGTGCACAAATACGATGTCAACTACATGATCATGCAAAGAAATATGACAATGATGAAGCGTGTCATAAGTTGCATGGCAATATATCTCGGAATGGCTATGGAAATGCCATAATAGGTAGGTATGGTGGCTGTTTTGAGGAAGATATAATGAGGCTTCTGTGTGATAGAGCGTATCATATCACGGGGTTTGGATGCACCGGCGAAGTTTGCACCAACTCTCAAGGTGAGAAAGGGCAATGCACGGTACCGAAGAGGCTAGCAATGGTGGAAGGTGAGAGTGCGTATAATCCATGGACTCAACATTAGTCATAAAGAACTCACATACTTATTGCAAAAATCTACAAGTCATCAAAAACCAAGCACTACGCGCATGCTCCTAGGGGGATATATTGGTAGGAAAATACTATCGCTCGTCCCCGACTGCCACTCTTAAGGAGGATAATCAAATAACACCTCATGTTTCAAATTTGTTACACAACGGTTACCATACGTGCATGCTACGGGACTTGCAATCTTCAACACAAGTAATTCTCAAATTCACAACTAATCAACTAGCACACTCTAATATCACCATCTTTATATCTCAAAACAATTATCAAGTATCAAACTTCTCATAGTATTCAATGCTCTTTCTATGATAGTTTTTATTATACCCATCTTGGATGCCTATCATATTAGGACTAATTCTTAACCAAAGAAAATTACCATGCTGTTCTAAAGGACTCTCAAAATAATATAAGTGAAGCATGAGATGTCAATAATTTCTATAAAATAAAACTACCACCGTGCTCTAAAAGATATAAGTGAAGCACTAGAGCAAAATTATCTAGCTCAAAAGTTATAAGTGAAGCACATAGAGTATTCTAATAAATTCCAATTCATGTGTGTCTCTCCCAAAAGGTGTGTACAGCAAGGATGATTGTGGTAAACTAAAAACCAAAGACTCAAATCATACAAGACGCTCCAAGCAAAACACATATCATGTGGTGAATAAAAATATAGCCTCAAGTAAAGTTACCGATAGAAGAAGACGAAAGAGGGGATGCCTTCCAGGGCATCCCCAAGCTTAGGATTTTAGTTTTCCTTCAATTTTAACTTGGGGTGCCTTGGGAATCCCCAAGCTTAGGCTCTTGCCACTCCTTACTCCATAATCCACCAAATCTTTACCCAAAACTTGAAAACTTCACAACACAAAACTTAAACAGAAAATCTCATGAGCTTTGTTAGTATAAGAAAACAAACCACCACTTAAGGTACTGTAATGAACTCATTCTTTATTTATTTTGGTGTTAAACCTACTTTATTCGAACTTCTCTATGGTTCATAACCTCCGATACTAGCCATAGATTCATCAAAATATGCAAACAACACGCGAAAAACAGAATCTATCAAAAACAGAACAGTCTGTAGTAATCTGTAGGTTTCAAATACTTTTGTAACCCCAAAAATTGTAAAATAAATATCTGGACGTGAGTAATTTATCTAATAATCATCTTCAAAAAGAATCAACCTAATCTCACTCTCCAGTAAAAAATGGAAGCAAATCTCGTGAGCGCTAAAGTTTCTGTTTTTTACAGCAAGATCGCTAAAACTTCCCCCAAGTCTTCCCAAAGGTTCTACTTGGCACAAACACTAATTAAAAGCATAAAACCACATCTAAACAGAGGCTAGATGAATTCTTTATTACTAAACAGAACCAAAAAGCAAGAAACCAAAATAAAATTGGGTTGCCTCCCAACAAGCGCTATCGTTTAACGCCCATAGCTAGGCATAAAAGCAAGAATATATCTAGGTATTATCATCTTTAGTTTTATTTTTTTTAGCGGAGTCATGCTCGAATCTGGGAGGTTCTTTACGTTTCCCTTCATATTCGGAAATTTTTAGATCTAAAGAATCCAACCGCTTATTGCAAAGGGTAATCAACATATTGATATGGTGAAGGTTTCTGCTAACACTCTTAAGAGGTTCAAGAGACTTTTATAAAATTTTCGTTACTTCGCAAATCTTTTCAAAAACTTTTGTCTCTTCCTGGGTATGATGTGACCCGTTTTATTGAGGTAGTGCTCCCACTATTCCATCTATGATTTTATGAGCAATACTAGGATCAATTTCGATAAAAAAATCCCTTTGGCAACGCAATCCAAGAGTTGTCTATGTGACATATTTAGCCCAACATAAAAATTGCGAAGTAAAATTCTAAAATTTACCTCTAGGGTGCAATTACGATAAGATTCCAACATCCTAAACCAAGCATCTTTTAAACTTTCTCATTGTCTTTGTTTGAAGTGAAGAACTTCAAACTAGGGAGACAAAGGGGCAGATAAGGGACTAGCCATGACGAAACACGGTGACACAAGAAGCAAGCAAAAAGAGACAAACTAGAAAAGAGAAGGGGAATGGAAAAGGAGGGCGAATAAAACAGCAAGGGTGAAGTGAGGGAGAGGAAAATGAGAGGCAAATGGAAAATAATGTAATGCGAGGGATAAGAGTTTGTGATGGGTACTTGGTATGTCTTGACTTGATGTAGATATCCCCGGCAACGGCGCCAGAAATCCTTCTTGCTACCTCTTGAGCACTGCGTTGGTTTTCCCTTGAAGAGGAAATGGTGATACAGCAAAGTAGCATAAGTATTTCCCTCAGTTTTTGAGAACCAAGGTATCAATCCAATAGGAGACTACACGCAAGTCCCTCGTACCTACACAACCAAATAAGAACCTCGCAACCAACGCGATAAAGGGGTTGTCAATCCCTTCATGGTCACTTATGAGAGTGAGATCTGATAGAGATAATAATAAGATAAATATTTTTGGTATTTTTGTGATATAGATTGAAAGTAAAGATTGCAAAATAAAATAGATTGGAAACTTATATGATAAAAGATAGACCTTGGGCCATAGGTTTCACTAGTGGCTTCTCTCAAGATAGCATAAGTATTACGGTGGGTGAACAAATTACTATTGAGCAATTGATAGACAAGTGCATAATTATGAGAATATCTAGGCATGATCATGTATATAGGCATCACGTCCGTGACAAGTAGACCGAAACGATTCTGCATCTACTACTATTACTCCACACATCGATCGCTATCCAGCATGCATGTAGAGTATTAAGTTCATAAGAACAGAGTAACACATTAAGCAAGATGACATGATGTAGAGGGATAAACTCAAGCAATATGATATAAATCCCATCTTTTTATCCTCGATGGCAACAATACAATACGTGCCTTGCTGCACCTACTGTCACTGGGAAAGGACACCGCAAGATTGATCCCAAAGCTAAGCACTTCTCCCATTGCAAGAAAGATCAATCTAGTAGTCCAAACCAAACTGATAATTCGAAGAGACTTGCAAAGATAAGCAATCATACATAAAAGGTTTCAGAGAAGAATCAAATATTATTCATAGATAAACTTGATCATAAACCCACAATTCATCGGATCTCGACAAACACACCACAAAAAGAGTTACATCGAATAGATCTCCAAGAAGATCGAGGAGAACTTTGTATTGAGATCCAAAGAGAGAGGATAAGCTATCAAGCTAATAAATATGGACCCGAAGGTCTAAGGTAAACTACTCACACATCATCGAAGAGGCTATGGTGTTGATGTAGAAGCCCTCCGTGATTGATTCCCCCTCCGGCGGAGCTCCAGAAAAGGCCCCAAGATGGGATCTCTTGGGTACAGAAGGTTGCGACGGTGGAAATAGGGTTCGTGGTGCTCCTGGATGTTTTCAGGGTATATGTATATATATAGGAGGAAGAAGTAGGTCGGTGGAGCTGCGAGGGGCCCACGAGGGTGGGGGCGCGCCCAGGGGGCAGGCGCGCCTCCCTGCCTTGGGGCTCCCTCATTTCTTTCTTGACGTCCACTCCAAGTCCCCAGGATCACGTTTGTTCCAAAAATAACTCTCCCGAAGGTTTCATTCTGTTTGATATTCCTTTTCTGCGAAACACTGAAATAGGCAAAAAAACAGCAATTTGTACTAGGCCTTGGGTTAGTAGGTTAGTCCCAAAAATAATATAGAAGTGTATAAATAAGCCCATTAACATCCAAAACAGACAATATAATAGCATGGAACAATCAAAAATTATAGATACGTTGGAGACATATCACTCCCCGATGCGGCTCACCTCCTGGCTAGAGAAGGGCCTAGACTGCTCTTCGTCAGACGAGCTGACTGCACTCTAGAGGCGCATCAAGCGCATGGTGGACAAGAATGTCAAGCTTGTCAATGTGATCCAGGTGATGCTCGCTCGCCGGATCCTGCCGTGCCAAAGCCGGACTTGCCACTTGTGGGAGTTCGATCCGGCCAAGCACCAGACCCTGCAACAGTTCTTCGGCTCTACCCACGAAGAAATCTGGAAGGTGCTCTTCAAGGCCAAGGAGACGTGGCCAGCGATGACCGAGGACAGCGGGCACGATATGGCCCATCCCGCTAGTGCGGTAAGTTTTCCATATTTCTAGGTGTACCCTTTACTTGCATACTCAAGGAAGATGTCTAAACTTCCCTATTTGTTTTTTCAGGGCTGGACAAAGAAGGCGGAGTGGATTTAGTGTCCGGCTCCAATGCCCGAAGAACCAGCTATCCCACTTATGACGAGGATGCTGGTTTCGGTGCCCTATCAAGCGCAGGAGAAGAAGGCCAAGGGGACCAGGGGTGGTCTCCGCCATAAGGGCACTTCGGACGTGACGTCCAAAGATGTCGACACCCACTCCCCTCCCGCCACCGACGATGAGGAAGAGGAGGAAAGCGATTCTCCCCCTGAGGGGGGAAGGAAGAAAAGGGCGGCCTCCATGCATCTGGAGGCAGAGGCGTCCAAGAAGGGGAAGGCCTCCGCCGCGGACAACCCCGCATGGGACATTGACAGCAGCTCCGAGTGGCGCCCCAGGGATAAGCCCCTGGCCAAATCGTAATTACTCAAAGACGCACACAAATATCCATCTTCTTTACTTTGTAGTTTTAACACATTGAATCATGCACTTCCAGTCCATCTCGTTCCGACCTCGAGCGATCCTCATCTTCGAGAAACTCGCTGGACCCGAAGGTAATGGACAGCGGGTCCCTTCCGGCGGCCTCCTCTCCCAAGAATGTGGAAGACGCTGAAGTGATGTCACAACCTAGCTAGTCATGCATTAGAGTGTTGCATCATGTTTACTCTTTCATCAGAAACTTGAAATGGGGATGACAGAACCCCCAGTCCCCTCTGAAACCAACTAGGGTTTACTAAAATAATTTTCAATGAACCTGAAATGCCCTTCTAAAATGCCCATCATTTTTGTCTTGGTTCAGAACCTCTGCCAAAAGTGGTGCACATTTTCCTAGGCCATCTTAGGGTTTTTGAATTAATTCATAAATATTTGAATTTGGGCATTTAAAATATTATAAAATATTTAAATGCTCAAATATCTCCAAACTAAAATGTTTCATGTTGGAAATAATCCAACTATGGGCCAGGAATAGTTTGGTGATTTTTGAACTTGCCTAGGTATTTTATTTAATTCAACAAAGTTGCAGATATATTAAATAAAACAAAAACAGAAAAATATATAACAGGAGGAGCTTACCTGGGCTCCTCCACTGTGCGGCCCAGCCAGCTGGCTGGCCCAGCCGGCAGCCGGCCCAGCCCACCTCCCTCCTCTGTCGTCTTCGCCCCGACAGAGGGAGGGGAGTGTGGAGGGCGCGCGCGCACGGCCACCGCGCCACGCCACCTGCTCGCCTGCTTGCCTGGCCTCCCCTCCTCGCTCGACTCCCTGGACGACGCCACGCCCTCCCCCCTGCTCTCTCTCACTCTCCCCCGGCTCTCCTCTCCTCTCCCTCGCTCTCTCTCTCGCCCGGCCGAACACCACCGTCGCCGCCGTTCGCCTTAGCCGCTGTCTCCGACCACCCCTCGCTCCCCCGACTAGCTCAGGAGCTCCGCCACGACCCCCTCTTCCTCCCCACCGCTCCACAGCTCCCCGGAAGCCCTGCATCGCCGCCACGTCGCCGTTCCCCTCTTCGGGCTCCGACCACCGTCGCCGTCGA
>NC_041380.1:156893756-156932745 GCF_002162155.2 Triticum dicoccoides
CTCTCCTCTCCCTCGCTCTCTCTCTCGCCCGGCCGAACACCACCGTCGCCGCCGTTCGCCTTAGCCGCTGTCTCCGACCACCCCTCGCTCCCCCGACTAGCTCAGGAGCTCCGCCACGACCCCCTCTTCCTCCCCACCGCTCCACAGCTCCCCGGAAGCCCTGCATCGCCGCCACATCGCCGTTCCCCTCTTCGGGCTCCGACCATCGTCGTCGTCGAATTCGCCGTCTCCAGTGCGTCCCCGAGCCCACTTCGACGCCCACTACAACCGCGGTGAGCTACGCCACCGTTTCCCCCTCTCCTTCCCCTCGTTCCCTCACCGTAGCCACCTCCCCACCACGGCCGAACCTCCGCCGTCGCCGAGCTCGCCGTCGACGCAGCTCCGGTGACCATTTGGTCACCCCGGTGAGTCCAACAAGTTCGCAAGACCCCGTAGAGCATCCCTAGCGCCTCGTTTTGCTCGACTTCGAGCTCCAGCACCGTTCTCGTGCACGACCGAACCCCGGCGACCGCAGCCGAGCTCGCCGCCGTCGACTCCGGCCACCCCGACCCCAACGGGCTCCGCCAAGAGCTGCGGGTTGGCCTCAGCTCCACTCCGGTGGTCTCGCAGTCCGTTTGGTGTCCGAAATGACCAAAACCACTTCCGCCGCCGCGTCGGGCTCGCCGGCGGCTAAACGCCGGTGCAGCCGACTCGGGTTTGACCACGGGTGGGCCCTGGTTGACTCCCCTGAGTCAATGACAGGTGGGGCCCAGCCCTGTTAATTAAACAGGATTAGTTTTAATTAAGTTCTAATTAAAATAATCACCCTGACATGCGGGACCCACTGTCAGGTTTGACCTGGACCAGTTCCGTTGACCTGCTGACGTCACACTGACGTCAGGCTGACGCAGTAATTGATTTTCTGGATTTAATTTAAATCAGGAAATTCCAGAATATTATTTAAACTTCAAAAATTCATAACTTTTATTCTGTAACTCCAAATTGGACAAATTATATATGAAAAATGATCAGAAAAATCCAATCTATCCATCTGTACTATTTTCATGCATGATCAAACAAGTTAAATTGATGTTTTAAGCAGAACAAGAAAAGGCACTTAAAAAGGCCATATTTGAATTCGGAATTTGAATCTTTGATTCAAATTTGTTCAAACCCTTCTGGCTTTAGTTGCATTAGCCCAATACACTCATATTGCCATGTTTCATGCATGCATCATATTGTTGCACATTGTTTGGTGATGCTTGTGTATCGATGCCCTTTGCGACAGGTTCTGTCCCCGAGGAGTACCGTGATTACCCTAACGAAGAACCGTATCCGTGCATCGAACCATCAGGCAAGCAACCAACCGTTGATCATATCGATACAATCCCATGTTCTCGCTCCTGCTCTCTTTTACTGCATTAAGACAACGCGATTCAAACTGCTGTGTGCTACGGTAGTTGAACCCATTTCCTCTGCATGACCTGTCATTGCCACAGTAACTAGATGAAACCCACTAGCATGTGTAGGAGTTGATTGAGCCATATGTATGTGTTGTTCCTACCTTGCTATGCCTGCTATGCTTAGAGTCGTGTCAGGTCTGGTTCATCTGGGTGATGGCTAGAGTGAAATGACTATGTCGGTAATGAGAGTGGTGTGGTGAACACGATTTGGTAAAGGTATCGATGAGAGGCCATGTAGGAGTACATGGTGGGTTGTTTCATTGAAGCCGACCTTAAGCACTGAGATCTGTATGTGTGATTTAAGATACAGCTACTACCATGCATTGGGCCCTGAAATATGACCCCGCTCGACTTCTTATTCACCCTAGCTCTCTGTCCAGGAGTTGCAAGTAGTTTCTGGTGTTTGTAGCCTACTGGAGGCCGTGAACAGCGCTGACCGTAGGGGTGGGCTGTGATGCGGTAGGTACGTGGCACGGTGTACCGAATACCCGTTAGGTATCTCGGGAACCCTGTTCACATCGTTCGGGGACGTATGGGAAACCTCGGCCGGACTCCCTGCGGATGGAACCTGAATAGGCGATAAACCTGGACTAGAGGCTTAAGTGTTTAGGTAGGTCGTGGTCTACACCCACGTCGGCTTTCGCTTGAAGTCTGCCGAGCACATGTCGTGTGCAGACGCTAAGTGGTGGAAACATGTATGAAGAAGTACACCCCTGCAGGGTTAACATGATCTATTCGAATAGCCGCGTCCGCGGTAAAGGACTACTTGGTTGCCTATACAGTTCATAGACAAGTAAATGGAAACTACTAAAAGCCTCAAGATAAGTGTGAGTGCCGAGGATGGCTCTTCCGTAGGAAGACGGAGGTGGATCCTCGGTAGTGTATTGAAGTGGTGAGTAGTGGACTCGTGTGCGCAAAACCATTTCAAGTTGGAGTATCGTAGGATAGTCTAGCCAAGAGTCAAAGCTGGCTTGCTGCAATAACTCCACGAACCCTTCTTGATACTAAGCATGTATGTAGGATCTGATGTAAGTCTTGCTGAGTACCTTTGTACTCATGTTGCTATAATCTACATTTTTACAGAAGACGCTGCAACCCCTTCTGATGGGTTCTATGTAGACGTTGACATCAACGAGTAGGCTAAAGACCCAGGTGGTGACCCTGAGCTTGTGATGGACCACGTAGTATAGCTAGGCTTTCCAAGCCTCTTTTATTTTATTAGTTGTCTGTACTCAGACAAGTTACTTCCGCTGCTGGCTTGTATGACTGTATGACTTGGATGTGGGGTCGTGAGACCCGTACCTTTGTGTATGTTATGTATGGCTCACTGAGCCTTAATTAAAGTACTTGTGTCATAGAGTCATGTTGTGATGCTTCGTTGTGTTTGCACATATCGAGCATATTGTGTGTATGATTGAAATGCTTGGTATGTGTGGGATCTGACTATCTAGTTGTTTATCTTTAGTAGCCTCTCTTACCGGGAAATGTCTCCTAGTGTTACCACTGAGCCATGGTAGCTTGCTACTGCTCTGGAACACCTAGGCTGGCCGGCATGTGTCCTTCTTCGTTCCTGTGTCTGTCCCTTCGGGGAAATGTCACGCTTTGAGTACCGGAGTCCTGTTAGTCCGCTACAGCCCGGTTTACCGGAGTCCTGCTAGCCCAGTGCTACAGCCCGGACCCACTTGCTGATGACCGACACGTTCGAAGCTGGGTCATGGATGCCTGTCCCTGTAAGTCTGTGCCACTTTGGGTTTACGACTAGTCATGTCAGCTTGGGCTCTTTATCATATGGATGCTAGCGACACTATCATATACGTGAGCCAAAAGGCGCAAACGGTCCCGGGAAAAGGTAAAGACGACACCCGTGGGGATACCGTGCGTGAGGCCGCAAAGCGATATGAGGTGTTACCAGCTAGATCGATGTGACATCGAGTCGGGGTCCTGACAGCGTTGGCATCAGAGCCGGACTGCCTGTAGGTTCTCCAAGCCAAACTGGTCGATGTTGAGTCTAGAAATTCTTTAGTTATATGTAGGGGAATTGTTTGTGGGATGGAACGTAAGGCTCTTTTTACTCCTTTACCTTATGACTTTCTGATCTGAGTCAGTCCATTCTTCTACCGGGGGTTAAGGAATTAGGACCTATTCTCTCTATCAGGATCACGTGTTACTAATCAGTAGTACCTTATAAGTTTGATGGTTACCAGCCTAGTTCAGTTCTTCTACCACATTATGTTGCCAGAATGGTTTCAGAACTTTGATATGGTGATGTTGAGTGTGTACGAAAACCTTTGTCAAATGTCTCAAATCCTTTTGAGCATTTACAGCTGTTATGCTGCCAAAATTTTGCTAGAAATTCTAATGCCTTTGCATTATGATTGTGCTTTCAGATGGCCACTCGCGACCTTAATCAAGTGGTTCGCCTGACTCGATGCCTAGATGTACCCGGCCATACTGCTAAGTTGGTCAGGGTAATGACTGAGGCTGGATACCGCTGGTATCCTGAGTACACGGTCGAAGAGCAATTCCGAGACTTTAATCAAAGCCAGTATCTCTGCACTGTCAGGATATTTCCATCTTATCCTGGATCCACCGAGCCTCTTCACTGCTCCTATGGACTCGGGGTTACTATTGAGATGGCTGTGCAGGACGCCGCCTACTCTATGATGACCATTATGCGAGTCAGATCTGGTATATTTCGGGACTCTGATTTCCGGTATATGCCAGGATCACTTCCGGGAGCACAAGGGTATCTCCAGGCTGTCTATGCTGACCCCACTCAGGAGGATTCACGGACTCGCACCACTGCTGAGATGCTCGAGGATAAGGACCGTGAAAATCGGGCCTTAAGGCTAGAGCTCTTCAACACCCGTGCTGACCACTGGGCCACTTTGACTCGGTTCGCACCGGCGGTGCAAGCTGGATATTCAGATATGCGCGATCTCTATCCTGTGAGATCTGCTCTGCCAGACGTGATGGTTTGGCGTGATGTAGGAGGCATCACCCCACCTCGCGGTCCCCGCAGGCCACCGTTTGTTGGTCCAAGGCCTCATCCTAGCCCCTATGGTCCACAAGCTCCGCGAGACCGTCTGTTTCCGGATGATCATGTTGAACTCCCAGGCTATGGAGGTGACTTTTACGAGGACTACTACGGATCGGTCTGAGTTAGTGGTAGTATCACTAGTTCGCACTAGCTGTGTCGTCTATCGTCCCGCGTGACTCGTGGGATATGACCTAGTTTGTACTCTTTCCGGAGATGTAGAAAAATAATGTATAGGAGCTTGGAATGTCTCCGATGAGATGTAATCCTCTTTTCACCGTAATAGTACTTTGTTTGGTCTTGTACTAAACCCTGTATGGTGTGTATGACGATGGAATAAAGAAGCAGTTCTGTATCTACCATGTCATACGGATGATCATCTTGCATTCCGAGTTATTTCTTACATTATAAATCCTATGTCGGAATTTTACCATCCTGACTAAAACATTGTCTTGATTTCCTCGGATGGTCAACACGCGCGCTAACCCTGCTTCTCAAGAGCAGGCCGAAGGCAGTGAAGCCAGGGATGTAAATCTGCCTCATCCTCCTTCACTAGCCGAGGTGATGATGGAAGCTGAGAGAAACAAGCGGGAGACAAACCATTTGTTGGAGCGTATTGAACAGAATACAGCACACCATCAGAGGGCTAACGTGGTGTCACTCAGTGATTTTATCAAATTGCATCCACCCACGTTCCACCACTCCGTCGAGCCTCTCGACGCTGATGACTGGCTTCGCAGTATCTCCCATAAACTGCGTTCCGCACTGGTAGCGGAGGCTGACAAGGTCACCTTTGCTGCATATCATCTTGAAGGCCCCGCCAGTCTATGGTGGGAGAATTATGGAGCTATGCGCCCAGCAGGCCATGTCACTACTTGGGCTGAATTCAGCGAGGCTTTCCGTGAACATCACATTCCGGAGGGTCTCATGGACCGTAAACGTGAAGAATTTTGCAGTTTCACCCAAGGCCGACTTTCTATGGATGCCTATAGCAGGGAGTTTGGTAATCTCGCCCGATATGCAACTGAGGAAGTGTCTACTGACGCCAAGAAGCAAGCAAGATTCCGTAAGGGCCTTAGTCCTGAGCTTCGCCGTGACCTCCGTCTGCATGAGTGCACATCTTTTTCGAAACTTGTCAACAAAGCCATCAGTGCTGAAACTGGTCAGACTGACTATGACGCAACACGCAAGCATGGCCGTGACATGGGTTCCTCATCCGGTGCTGGTCCTCAGAAGCGCCGCGTGTGGGTACCCAACACCGCCCTGCCACCCAGGTTCACACCGAGGCCATCCTTCCAGGCGCCTCGCCCCGTTCAACAGTCTGCTCCAGCCAAGCCCTATGGGGGTCCAACTAACAATGCTCCTCCACGTACCAGTTCCGTGACTTGTTTCAAGTGTGGGGAATCTGGTCACTATATGCGTGAGTGTCCCCAGACCAACCCCAATCAATCTGCTAAAGCTGTTGGCCGTGGCAAGCCGACAGGGAAAGTGTTTCATGCTAAACCGGTCACCGCTTCGCGTGGCCATGTCAACTGTATCTCTGCCGAAGAAGCTCAAGAGGATCCCAACGTCGTTCTCGGTACGCTTCTTGTTAACTGCCACCCGGCATCTGTTCTTTTCGATACAGGAGCGTCTCATTCTTTTATATCTGAAAATTATGCTCGCTTGCATAACATCGCATTCGGTGATATGCCAACCTCTATGGTAATCCAAACTCCGGGATCCAAATGGCAAACTTCTAGAGTAAGCCATGGGAACGAAATCCAAGTCGACAGACTTGTTTTCCTTGCATCTTTGATAGCCCTTAAATCTTCAGATATTAATATCATTCTGGGTATGGACTGGATGTCGGCTCATCATGCCCAAATCGATTGCTTCTCTAGGACTGTTCAACTCACCCATCCTTCGGGGAAGATAGTCAATGTCTTGACCCGAATAGCCAAGCGACAATTATATTCTCTTAACGCCAGCCCTTTGCCAGACCTTGAGGACGTTCCGGTAGTCCGTGACTTCCCGGATGTCTTTCCAGAGGAATTGCCAGGTGTTCCACCTGACAGGGATGTTGAGTTTGTAATAGACCTCATTCCAGGAACCGTTCCGATTGCTAGAAGACCTTATAAGATGGCACCCCTAGAACTAGCTGAGCTTAAGAAACAACTCGATGAGTCCTTGAAAAAGGGTTTCATCCGACCTAGCTCTTCTCCGTGGGCTTGCCCCGTCCTATTCGTCAAGAAGAAGGATGGTACGGACCGGATGGTTGTAGATTACCGACCTGTCAACTTGGTCACAATCAAGAACAAATATCCACTTCCCAGGATCAACGACCTGTATGATCAGCTCGCTGGATCCTCAGTCTTCTCCAAAATGGACTTGAGGTTGGGCTACCATCAAATCAAAATCAGAAACGGGGACATTCCTAAAACGGCCTTTGTTACTCGTTATGGCCAATACGAGTACACCGTCATGTCCTTCGGTTTAACCAACGCTCCAGCCACCTTTTCTCGGTTAATGAACTCAATCTTCATGGAGTATTTGGATAAATTCGTCGTGGTTTACCTCGATGATATACTCATCTACTCCAAGAACGAGGAAGAACATGCCGAACATCTAAGGCTAGTGTTGCAGAAACTTCGAGAGCATCGCCTTTATGCCAAATTTTCTAAATGTGAATTCTGGTTGTCAGAAGTGACCTATCTGGGTCATGTAATATCTGGTAAAGGTATTGCTGTTAACCCTGAGCGAGTTCAAGCCGTCCTTAACTGGACTCCACCTGAATCGGTCAAGCAAGTTCGGAGTTTTCTGGGCTTAGCGAGCTATTGTCGTCGCTTTGTCGAGAACTTCTCCAAAGTTGCCAAACCTCTAACCGAACTCCTCAAGAAAGATAGGAAGTTCGAATGGACTCCACAATGTGAGCACAGCTTTCAGGAACTGAAAAGACGCCTGACTTCTGCTCCCGTACTGGTACCGCCAGACTTCTCTAAGGACTTTGTTATCTACTGCGACGCCTCGCGACAAGGACTAGGTTGCATTCTCATGCAAGATCGACACGTAATTGCCTACGCTTCACGGCAATTGCACCCACATGAGGAGAATTATCCTACTCATGATCTAGAGCTTGCAGCCGTAGTCTATGCACTTAAGACCTGGCGACATTACCTCCTCGGTAATCGTTGCGAAATATTCACTGATCACCAAAGTCTGAAGTATATTTTCACCCAACCGGATTTGAATCTCAGGCAGAGACGTTGGGTTGAATTGATCACAGACTTCGACTTAGGAATAACCTACACCCCAGGGAAAGCCAACATCATGGCTGATGCGCTAAGTCGTAAATCTTATTGTAACAATCTGATGTTACAACAAAGTCAACCGCTTCTCCATGAGGAATTTCGGAAGCTTAACCTTCACATTGTTCCTCAAGGATTTCTCTCCACCTTGGTGGTGAAACCTACTCTTACGGATCAAATCATTGCTGCCCAGAAGCGAGATAAGGGAATAGCTAAGATCAAGGAGAACATTGCTAGCGGAGGTGCTAGTTGTTTCTCCACAAATGATCATGGTGTTGTGTACTTTGAGAACCGTCTAGTGGTTCCCAAGAACCAGCATCTACGGCAGTTGATCCTTAAGGAGGCTCATGAATCTCCTCTCACTATTCATCTCGGTAGTACTAAGATGTATCAGGACCTACGCCAGAGGTTCTGGTGGACTAGGATGAAGAGAGAAATTGCTCAGTATATTGCTAATTGCGACGTCTGTCGTCGTGTAAAAGCAGAGCATCAACGGCCTGCTGGCACCCTTCAACCCCTATCTATTCCTGAATGGAAATGGGATAAAATTGGTATGGATTTCATTACCGGTTTTCCCAGGACCAAGAGAGGGAATAATGCTATTTTCGTCGTGGTCGATCGTCTTTCCAAAGTAGCCCATTTCTTACCTGTTCGTGAGAGTATAACCGCTAGTCAACTGGCAGACTTATACATCTCCCGAATAGTGTCTCTTCATGGTGTTCCTTTGGAAATTAACTCGGATCGAGGAAGTCTTTTCACCTCTCGATTTTGGGAAAGTTTCCAAAATGCTATGGGAACTCGTCTCTGCTTTAGCACCGCTTTCCACCCTCAGTCGAGTGGTCAAGTGGAACGCGTCAACCAAATTCTAGAAGACATGCTTCGAGCCTCTGTTATCTCATTCGGAATGGACTGGGAGAAGTGCCTTCCATTTGCCGAATTCGCTTATAACAACAGCTATCAATCTAGCTTGGGTAAAGCCCCTTTTGAAGTTCTCTATGGACGACGGTGTCGAACACCCCTTAACTGGTCAGAGACCGAGGAAAGACAATTCTTTGGCCCGGATATGATTCAGGAAGCAGAAGAGCAAGTTCGTATCGTTCGTGAAAAGTTGAAAACAGCTCAATCTCGTCAAAAGAGTCAATATGACCGAAAACATAAGGCTATGACTTTCGAGGTTGACGAGAAGGCTTATCTTCGGGTCACCCCTCTGAAGGGAACCCATCGTTTCGGTATCAAAGGCAAATTGGCTCCTCGTTACATTGGACCTTTTCGCATTCTTGCCAAACGAGGAGAAGTTGCCTACCAGTTGGAACTACCTCCGCACCTCTCCAGAGTTCACGATGTCTTCCACGTTTCTCAACTCAGGCGTTGCTTCTCGGATCCTATCCGTGAAGTGGACCACGAAACGCTTGATCTCCAAGATAATCTTACATATCGAGAGTACCCCGTTCGTATCCTCGATCAGGCCGAACGTACCACCCGACGTCATAATATCAAGTTTCTCAAGGTTCAATGGTCGCACCATTCTGAGGATGAAGCAACTTGGGAAAGGGAGGATCGCCTTCGACTCGAGTACCCCGCCTTCTTCCCGGAGGAACCCAAATCTCGGGACGAGATTCTTTTGAGTGGGGGTGAGTTGTCACAACCTAGCTAGTCATGCATTAGAGTGTTGCATCATGTTTACTCTTTCATCAGAAACTTGAAATGGGGATGACAGAACCCCAAGTCCCCTCTGAAACCAACTAGGGTTTACTAAAATAATTTTCAATGAACCTGAAATGCCCTTCTAAAATGCCCATCATTTTTGTCTTGGTTCAGAACCTCTGCCAAAAGTGGTGCACATTTTCCTAGGCCATCTTAGGGTTTTTGAATTAATTCATAAATATTTGAATTTGGGCATTTAAAATATTATAAAATATTTAAATGCTCAAATATCTCCAAACTAAAATGTTTCATGTTGGAAATAATCCAACTATGGGCCAGGAATAGTTTGGTGATTTTTGAACTTGCCTAGGTATTTTATTTAATTCAACAAAGTTGCAGATATATTAAATAAAACAAAAACAGAAAAATATATAACAGGAGGAGCTTACCTGGGCTCCTCCACTGTGCGGCCCAGCCAGCTGGCTGGCCCAGCCGGCAGCCGGCCCAGCCCACCTCCCTCCTCTGTCGTCTTCGCCCCGACAGAGGGAGGGGAGTGTGGCCGGCGCGCGCGCACGGCCACCGCGCCACGCCACTTGCTCGCCTGCTTGCCTGGCCTCCCCTCCTCGCTCGACTCCCTGGACGACGCCACGCCCTCCCCCCTGCTCTCTCTCACTCTCCCCCGGCTCTCCTCTCCTCTCCCTCGCTCTCTCTCTCGCCCGGCCGAACACCACCGTCGCCGCCGTTCGCCTTAGCCGCTGTCTCCGACCACCCCTCGCTCCCCCGACTAGCTCAGGAGCTCCGCCACGACCCCCTCTTCCTCCCCACCGCTCCACAGCTCCCCGGAAGCCCTGCATCGCCGCCACGTCGCCGTTCCCCTCTTCGGGCTCCGACCACCGTCGCCGTCGAATTCGCCGTCTCCAGTGCGTCCCCGAGCCCACTTCGACGCCCACTACAACCGCGGTGAGCTACGCCACCGTTTCCCCCTCTCCTTCCCCTCGTTCCCTCACCGTAGCCACCTCCCCACCACGGCCGAACCTCCACCGTCGCCGAGCTCGCCGTCGACGCAGCTCCGGTGACCATTTGGTCACCCCGGTGAGTCCAACAAGTTCGCAAGACCCCGTAGAGCATCCCTAGCGCCTCGTTTTGCTCGACTTCGAGCTCCAGCACCGTTCTCGTGCACGACCGAACCCCGGCGGCCGCAGCCGAGCTCGCCGCCATCGACTCCGGCCACCCCGACCCCAACGGGCTCCGCCAAGAGCTGCGGGTTGGCCTCAGCTCCACTCCGGTGGTCTCCGCAGTCCGTTTGGTGGCCGAAATGACCAAAACCACTTCCGCCGCCGCGTCGGGCTCGCCGGCGGCTAAACGCCGGTGCAGCCGACTCGGGTTTGACCACGGGTGGGCCCTGGTTGACTCCCCTGAGTCAATGACAGGTGGGGCCCAGCCCTGTTAATTAAACAGTATTAGTTTTAATTAAGTTCTAATTAAAATAATCACCCTGACATGCGGGACCCACTGTCAGGTTTGACCTGGACCAGTTCCGTTGACCTGCTGACGTCACACTGACGTCAGGCTGACGCAGTAATTGATTTTCTGGATTTAATTTAAATCAGGAAATTCCAGAATATTATTTAAACTTCAAAAATTCATAACTTTTATTCTGTAACTCCAAATTGGACAAATTATATATGAAAAATGATCAGAAAAATCCAATCTATCCATCTGTACTATTTTCATGCATGATCAAACAAGTTAAATTGATGTTTTAAGCAGAACAAGAAAAGGCACTTTAAAAGACCATATTTGAATTTGGAATTTGAATCTTTGATTCAAATTTGTTCAAACCCTTCTGGCTTTAGTTGCATTAGCCCAATACACTCATATTGCCATGTTTCATGCATGCATCATATTGTTGCACATTGTTTGGTGATGCTTGTGTATCAATGCCCTTTGCGACAGGTTCTGTCCCTGAGGAGTACCGTGATTACCCTAACGAAGAACCGTATCCGTGCATCGAACCATCAGGCAAGCAACCAACCATTTGATCATATCGATACAATCCCATGATCTCGCTCCTGCTCTCTTTTACTGCATTAAGACAACGCGTTTCAAACTGTTGTGTGCTACGGTAGTTGAACCCATTTCCTCTGCATGACCTGTCATTGCCACAGTAACTAGATGAAACCCACTAGCATGTGTAGGAGTTGTTTGAGCCATATGTATGTGTTGTTCCTACCTTGCTATGCCTGCTATGCTTAGAGTCGTGTCAGGTCTGGTTCATCTGGGTGATGGGCTAGAGTGAAATGTTTATCTCGGTAATGAGAGTGGTGTGGTGAACACGATTTGGTAAAGGTATCGATGAGAGGCCATGTAGGAGTACATGGTGGGTTGTTTCATTGAAGCCGACCTTAAGCACTGAGATCTGTATGCGTGATTTAAGATACAGCTACTACCATGCATTGGGCCCTGAAATATGACCCCGCTCGACTTCTTATTCACCCTAGCTCTCTGTCCAGGAGTTGCAAGTAGTTTCTGGTGTTTGTAGCCTACTGGAGGCCGTGGACAGCGCTGACCGTAGGGATGGGCTGTGATGCGGTAGGTACGTGGCACGGTGTACCGAATACCCGTTAGGTATCTCGGGAACCCTGTTCACATCGTTCGGGGCCGTATGGGAAACCTCGGCCGGACTCCCTGCGGATGGAACCTGAATAGGCGATAAACCTGGACTAGAGGCTTAAGTGTTTAGGTAGGTCGTGGTCTACACCCACATCGGCTTTCGCTTGAAGTCTGCCGAGCACATGTCGTGTGCAGACGCTAAGTGGTGGAAACATGTATGAAGAAGTACACCCCTGCAGGGTTAACATGATCTATTCGAATAGCCGCGTCCGTGGTAAAGGACTACTTGGTTGCCTATACAGTTCATAGACAAGTAAATGGAAACTACTAAAAGCCTCAAGATAAGTGTGAGTGCCGAGGATGGCTCTTCCGTAGGAAGACGGAGGTGGATCCTCGGTAGTGTATTGAAGTGGTGAGTAGTGGACTCGTGTGCGCAAAACCATTTCAAGTTGGAGTATCGTAGGATAGTCTAGCCAAGAGTCAAAGCTGGCTTGCTGCAATAACTCCACCAACCCTTCTTGATACTAAGCATGTATGTAGGATCTGATGTAAGTCTTGCTGAGTACCTTTGTACTCATGTTGCTATAATCTACATTTTTACAGAAGACGCTGCAACCCCTTCTGATGGGTTCTATGTAGACGTTGACATCAACGAGTAGGCTAAAGACCCAGGTGGTGACCCTGAGCTTGTGATGGACCACGTAGTATAGCTAGGCTTTCCAAGCCTCTTTTATTTTATTAGTTGTCTGTACTCAGACAAGTTACTTCCGCTGCTGGCTTGTATGACTGTATGACTTGTATGTGGGGTCGTGAGACCCGTACCTTTGTGTATGTTATGTATGGCTCACTGAGCCTTAATTAAAGTACTTGTGTCATAGAGTCATGTTGTGATGCTTCGTTGTATTTGCACATATCGAGCATATTGTGTGTATGATTGAAATGCTTGGTATGTGTGGGATCTGACTATCTAGTTGTTTATCTTTAGTAGCCTCTCTTACCGGGAAATGTCTCCTAGTGTTACCACTGAGCCATGGTAGCTTGCTACTGCTCTGGAACACCTAGGCTGGCCGGCATGTGTCCTTCTTCGTTCCTGTGTCTGTCCCTTCGGGGAAATGTCACGCTTTGAGTACCGGAGTCCTGTTAGTCCGCTACAGCCCGGTTTACCGGAGTCCTGCTAGCCCAGTGCTACAGCCCGGACCCACTTGCTGATGACCGACACGTTCGAAGCTGGGTCATGGATGCCTGTCCCTGTAAGTCTGTGCCACTTTGGGTTTACGACTAGTCATGTCAGCCCGGGCTCTTTATCATATGGATGCTAGCGACACTATCATATACGTGAGCCAAAAGGCGCAAACGGTCCCGGGAAAAGGTAAAGACGACACCCGTGGGGATACCGTGCGTGAGGCCGCAAAGCGATATGAGGTGTTACCAGCTAGATCGATGTGACATCGAGTCGGGGTCCTGACAAGTGATGTCCCGAAGGACACTCCCGGCTCAGGGGAAGGCACAGGAGGCCGTCACGATGGCGCCAGAGGATAACACCTCGTCTACCGGACACATGGGGGAGCAGATCCCCATGGATACTAGCGATGGGGGCCATCTCCAATTCGGCCCCAGCCGAATAAGATCCAGGAGACCAATACGACTCCGGAATCCGACTGGCAGCCTCCTTCGAAGGAAGGAGGTGCGCCAATTCCACCAGTGACCTCTGTCTATCCAGAGGCACCGGATACTCTATTGGAAGTGCTACGAAGTGCTTCCATTGTTTAGGAACACCGTACCCTCATGGGTACGGTGGTTGAGAGGATTCAGTCCGCCTAGAGCAAACTGACTAAAGCCTGCACAAGCGTTCTAACAGGCTTTGAGGTAGGCGACGCAATTGTATAAAAAGAAAGTCATAATATAGATAGTAGCCCGTGAGACTCTGTCCGGTGTTCGGAAAGAAAAGCCAGACAGAGGATCAAGTAATTTTTGCAGGAGACTAACTAAATGTGTCTTATGTGAATAAGCAGGCGTTGTTGCTGGACGCAACCTCTCATGCTACTGAGGTCTTCGGACTAAAGAAGAGGTGGAGCGGGCCAAGGAAGAGCTCCGCCGTGTAAAAAAGCAGCTAGAAGACAAGCAAGGTATGCATTGACCTTGTGTATATCCAAAAAGGATGAGTGATTTGTGCTGACCATAGTTTCATGATATTTATTAGGGGCGGCGACCGAGGTGGAGGCCCTCAAGAAAGAGATGGCCGAGGCCGAGGAGAGAGCGGCAAAGGAACAAGCCGCCCGTGAAAAGCATGAGGCCAGGGTTGGTGAGGTCCAACAGGAGCTCTAGGACGTCGTGAAGAAATACGAGTCCTTGGACCGCCATGTTGCAGATCAAGATTCCAAACTCGCCAAGGCCCTCCAAAGCACACAAGATGCCCGGGTCGAAGCCCAAGGCGCCCTCCAGGAGATCCAAGAGGCCAGAAAAATCGCGGCGGGTAAGGCCTTCATTATGCAGAGCAAATGTGTGAAGAAGAGGTATCTCTTACTAACCCGGATTTGGAGTTCTCCAGGAGCATTTGCGGATTTACCGCGCAGTGTTGCCGATGTTGCAGAGTTCTTCTGAGCCGAAGAGTGGAGCTTGACAGAGAAGCTGTTCTGGTCGCAATACCTTGCGCCAGGACATCCGGTGCCCTTTAGTGACCAGTTAAAACAGCTAGTGGAACTGCATAGGGTGGCCGAACTAGGCATAAAGGATTTAATAATCAGGCTATGGCCTTCCGAAGTCATACCTAGTAGCTACTTCAGGCTCGTGAAGTGGCTGGTCAATGCCTGCCCCCGGCTTGACGTCATCAAGAGGTCGGTACGCATTGAAGGTGCGCGGATGGCCTTCGCCCATGTCAAGATACATTGGGCGAAGATGGACACCCTCAAGCTCGCGACCGAGGGACCGCCCGCTGGCAAGGAGCACCGCACGCCGGAGTGGTATTTTGATGATGTCCTCAAGGGATCCCGCATTGTAGAGGGCCAATGCTCGAAAGACATTATCTTTGAATGAGTACCTCCATGTTATCCCGCCCTGTATGATGAAAACAAGACTGGTATGTAATATAATGCTTGTTGTTTATTTTGGAATTTTACCTCTTGTGCGGTCGTTTTTATTTAATTTGAGAGTTGGCCAGTCGTCGGCTTCAACCCCCATATAGGTAGTACGGCGGTGTTTGGGATGGAATCTAAACACTCTTGATCCAAGAAATTGGTCCTTGAAGGAGGTGTTTAGCACAATGAACCAGGCAATTGTACTATGTGGCTTTATCACCCTCACTTAGCCATAGGAGTTTGACAATAGAAATGCAGGCGCAGCCCCTAGTGTCCTTTAGTCCAGACTAGGGTGTTGTAGACGCCTGATCGGGTGAAGGCCGATCCGTCGCATAATGCGGAAAAAATAGCAAGAGATTTTAACCTCCAAAGATATGACCTACTCACGCCGCATCATGACAATCAGTTTCTGGCTTTCTCTACTGAGGTGCTCATCCGGATAAACTAGGACACAATCATAGTAGTTCTCCCTTTACTACCCTAGACAATAGAGCGGAACGTAAGGTAGTAAGCACAGGAGCCGGGCAACCCAACTATTGACCAAAGACATGATTCGGAGCTGATGCATATATTGCTAAATTTGGGGGCCGAACTATACTGTAAAAGTCTTCGGACTTGTTGCCATAGTATGGGGCGCAATAAAGCCCATGGCGAATTACGGCGTACCAAAGTGTACGATAAGAATAGCGAAATAAAAATGAAGTAGTAAGCTAGTGCCACATAAGTTGGGCCGCAAACTATTTCCATTATAATTTTGATAAATATGTCAAAGTGTATTTGTACAAATAGTGCGATAAGCAACAGTGGCTATTTAACATGCCAAGACCAAGGGGGAGCTACGTACGGGTCCTAAAAACAGGTAGAATGATCGCTAAGAAGAACATCTAGAGATTCCCCCATACGTCTGTGCTACTTGCCACCTTGGTATATCTGTCCTTCGAAAGGACCGATTATTAGGCCGTCAAGAGGGGAATGTGGAAAAGAGAACCTGAAAAGGAAAGTAAGAGTATGTGTGTCCCAGGAAGGTCGAGCTGTATTGTGGACCACAGTCTGGTTATGCCTCCGTCTCTGCCCATGGTATTTTTAGTGTGTAGTTATGTATGCGCAGTACATATGACGCCACTTGGTCGGGGTTGAGACAGAGGTCGAATTGCAAGTCTAACTCCTGATGAGCCGGGCTGTCATGCGGTAGAGTAGTCAGGACTCGTTTGACAGTGTCCGGGAGCTTGGCCGCTGAATTAAGGTTCTGCCTTCAAAGGTCGCTCTGTACTTCCGCTGCTAGGGCTGCGGTGTGTTCCTCGGTACGGAGGGAGCGCTCCGTGTTTCCATTGACTGTTATACCACCGTGTGGTCCGGGCATCTTGAGCTTGAGATACGCATAGTGTGGCACCACATTGAATCGAGCAAATACAGTTCATCCGAGCAGTGCATGATAGCCGCTACAGAAGGGAACGGTATCAAAGATTAACTCTTCGCTTCGAAAGTTGTCCGTAGATCCGAAGACGACCTCCAATGTGATTGAGCCCAAGCAACGGGCCTCTACACCTGGTATAACTCCTTTAAAGGTAGTTTAGGTGGGCTTGATCCTTGATGGATCGATGCCCATTTTGCGCATTGTATCTTGATAGACCAGGTTGAGGCTGCTGCCACCGTCCATGAGGACTCCTATGAGGTGGAATCCATCAATTATTGGGTGGAGAACCAGTGCGGCTGAACCGCCACGACAGATACTGGTCGGATGGTCCCTGCGATCAAAGGTGATCGGGCATGACGACCATGGGTTGAATTTTGGGGTGACTGGCTCTATCGCATAGACGTCCCTGAGCGCGCGCTTGCGCTCCCTCTTAGGGATATGGGTAGCGTATATCTTGTTCACCGTTTTGACCTGAAGGGGAAACTTTTTTTGTCCCCCTATTCGGTGGATGGGGCTCCTCGTCGTCATTCTTGCTTTGCGACCCCTTCTCCTTGTCTTCGGCATTTAACTTGCCGTCCTGTTTGAAGACCCAATAGCTCCTGTGGGTATGATTGGCAGGTTTATCAAGGGTGCCATGGATCTGACATGGACGATCGAGTATGCGGTCCAGGCTGGAAGGGCCCTGATTATTCCTTTTATATGGCTTCTTCCGCTGACCGGACTTGGAGCCACTGAATAAGGCGTTGATCGCCGTGTCATTAGTATTGTCACCATTTTTTCGACACTTGTGTCGTTGCGTGGGGGCTTGTTGTTGCTATTTCTGGCTTTCGAGGTGCCAGGTTCGCTTGCATTGTTATTGCTGTGGGCTAGTCAGCTATCTTCGCCTGTGCAAAAGTGGGTCATGAGTGCCGTGAGGGCTGCCATGGACTTCGGCTTTTCTTGGCCGATGTGTTGGGCGAGCCATTCGTCGCAGATGCTGTGTTTGAAGGGTGCTAGGGTTTCGGCATCCAGACAGTCGACGATTTGGTTCTTTTTAGTTAAGAACCTAGTCCAGAATTTCCTTGCTGACTCTCCAGGCTGTTGGACTATGTGACTTAAGTCATCGGCATCCGGAGGTCTGACGTATGTGCCTTGGAAGTTGTCGTGGAAGGCGTCTTCTAGGTCTTCCCAGTTGCCAATAGAGTTTTCAGGCAGGCTGTTCAGCCAGTGCCGGGCTGGTCCCTTGAGTTTTAGGGGGGGTATTTGATGGCATGAAGATCATCACCGCAGGCCATGTGAATATGGAGAATAAAGTCTTCAATCCATACTGCGGGATCTGTGGTTCCATCATATGATTCGATATTCACGGGTTTGAACCCTTCTGGAAATTCATGTTCCATTACTTCACAGTGAAGTAGAGGGAGTGTGCAGCGCCTCTATATCGGGCCAGATCATGATGTAGGTCTGATGGAATCGGTCTGTGGTTTTCGGCCCGGACGTGATTGTGCTTGCTATGTTCGGCTTGATAGCCATTGTCCTGCACCGGGGCATGCCCCCGTGATCCGTAGATCGATCTGGCCAGACCTGCTTTATTCTTTAGGTCCTGCCGCAGGTCATACATGTATCCCCGGGCTGTTTTATCTTTGCCTTTACGGTGAGGTAGGACGGGCTGGTGTTCGGCTTGAGTTGCCATTTTGTCTCGGACACGTGGTGGTCGATCATCTGCATTACGCGCTGATGGTATGGGCTCAAGTGCCTCGTCATCGAATTGAGGTAGCAGTTTATGCTTCGGGTAACTTTTGGTTGGGTGTTGGAGGCCGTATTCCTTTGATGCCAGGACATCAGTCCATCTATCATTGAGGAGATCTTGATCAGCTTGAAGCTGCTGTTGCTTCTTTTCAGGCTCCTTGCAGTGGCTATTAGCCGTTGCTTAAAGCGCTCATGCTCGAGAGGTTCCTTAGGCACGATAAAGTCTTCATTGCCGAGGCTCACCTCATCCTTGGAGGGTGGAAGGTAATTACTGTCCTCTGAGTCTTCATTTGCAGCATGTTCAGTAGGTCTAACTTGCCCATCCTCCCGATCGTCTTGTTCAGAGTTTTTCTCGACGGGGTTTTCTTGGTCTTTGGCATCATCCGGAGTGTTGTTGTCTCTCGTGCCGGTATTGCTGTCGTTGCTGCGGCGTGATTTAGAGCGGCGCCGTCGGCGCTTTGGTTGTATCTCAGTAGGTTCATCCTCTACTGGGTTTTTCTATTTATTGTTGTCACCCTTCTTGGGTGTATCCACCATGTACATGTCATATGAAGAGGTGGCTATCCAGCATCCGGTAAATGACGGGTTTTCGGCTTGCTCCTGTCCGCATCGTCGTCCATACCGTTGATGTCTTTGGAGCTGTAATCGAGCATGTCAGTTAAGTCCTCTACTGTGGCGATGAAGTGGGTGGTGGGTGGGATGTAAAATTCCCCGCTCTCGGCCCCTAGTCCGGGCTTGGCGTAGTTTGTACGTTGCTCCTCAGTAATCACGAGGGATCGCATCAAGTCCAGAGCCTCGCATAAAGGCGAGGGTTGTTGGGGGAGAAAAGAATCCATGGAGTATGGTGGGAAGGGAATTGCTCGGCCGAGCTCACACGATCCTGATTCCGAGAGTTCGGAGCCAGCGTCCGGGGAAGAGTCCAGCTTGGTGATGGTTGCCGGCGACACTGCTTCCTCCGGCTCTCCCGTACTGGGCCTAGTGGGCATAGATAGTCCGGCGGGTTTAGAAATCCCGTCTTCGGTACTGGTGAGGCACTCCGGATCTAAGGCCAGAGCGGAGGTTGGGGTCGTGAATCCTTGGAAGATCAAGTCTCCTCGGATGTCAGCGACATAATCCAGGTTTCCAAAACTAATCTGGTGACCTAGGGCGTAGCTGTCGATCTGCTCCAGATGGCCAAGCGAGTTGGCCCGCTGTGTGAAGCCGCCGAATACGAAGATCTGGCCGGGGAGAAAAACCTCCCCTAGGGCAGCATCGTTGCAGATGATGGATGGAGCCATCAAACCTTCTGGTGGCGACATAGTGGAACTCTCAATGAAAGCACCAATGTCAGTGTCAAAACCGGCGGATCTCGGGTAGGGGGTCCCAAACTGTGCGTCTAAGGTTGATGGTAATAGGAGATAGGAGACACGAAGTTTTACCCAGGTTCGGGTCCTCTCGATGGAGGTAATACCCTACGTCCTGCTTGATTGCTATTTATGAATATGAGGATTACAAGAGTTGACCTACCACGAGATCGTAATGGCTAAAACTCTAGAAGTCTAGCCTGTCAGATTATGATTGCCTCTACGGACTAAACCCTCCGGTTTATATAGACACCGGAGGGGCCTAGGGTTGTACAAAGACGGTTACAGAGAAAGGAATCTTCATATCCGAATGCCAAGCTTGCCATCCACACCAAGGAGAGTCTCATCCGGACACGGGAGAGAGTCTTCTATCTTGTATCTTCCTGGCCCATCAGTTCGGGCCATGTCCAACAGGTCGGACGCCCGAGGACCCCTTAATCCAGGAACCCCTCACCACCACCATGCGCCTGGGGCCTGGGGCAGGCCCTGGTGTCTTGTGGTGCCTGTGGGCCCCGTTTTCATTGATTCCACCTCCCAAAAATCACAGATATTCCAAAATAATTATCTGTAAATTTTTATTGTGTTTCGACTTCGTTTGATATGGATATTCCGTGGAACAAAAAAGATGCCAAAAGTATGTGAAAGTTGTATAATATTGGCATGAAACAATAAAAAATTATAGATATGACGGATACGTATCACACATAAGGTATTGCAATCTGGTTTTACTGGCCTACTCTCTTCAAGGATGAACGTAGGTTTGTCCTCTCTTGTGATGAATATCAAAGAATTGGAAATATTTGTAGACGTCAAGAAATGCCTATGAATGATTCACATGCTATTGAACCATTTATGTTATGGGGCTTTTATTATATTGGGCCTTCTCCTTCCTCTAATGGGTATACTCATATTTTAGTTGTTATTGATTATGTTACTAAGTGGGTAGAAGCTAACCCAACTAGTAGTGTTGACCATAATACATCCATTAAAAAGCTTAAAGAAGTTATCTTCCCGAGGTTTGGAGTCCCTAGATATTTAATGACTGATGGTGGTTCACATTTTATTCATGGTGCATTCCGTAAATTTTTGGCTAAATATGATGTAAACCATAGAATTGCATCACCTTATCACCCTCAGTCTGAGCATTCCACAATGTTTTGACCACTGTATCACATGTTTCTCCTCTATTCTTGTTTCAGGCTATTTTTATAACAAGTTTCGAGGCCCCTAGCATCATGCCCTCCTCCTCCTCCAACAACGCGGGGGACAATGCTTGGTTGCTGCTGATACGTCTCCAACATATCTATAATTTATAAAGTATTCATGGCATGTTTACAACAATTTTATATGGTTTTGGTACCATTTGGATGGAACTAACCCAGACTGATGATGTTTTCAGCAGAACTACCATGGTGTTATTTTTTGTTCAAAAATAAAAGTTCTCGGAATTGGACGAAACTTTTTGACAATTTTTTTGGAACGAAATATAAATAATGGAGCAAAGAACCACTAAAGGGAGCCCCCTACTGCCCACAAGGCACCCGGGCGCGCCTTGGTGGGTCGTGGGCCCCCTGAGGCCCATCTTCGCGTGATTCCAACAGTGAAAATCCTATATATACAGAAACCCCCATAAATAACCCTAGATTAGAAGTTCCACCACCGCAAGCCTCTATAGCCAGAAAAAACCAATCTAGACCATGTTCCAGCACCCTGGCAGAGGGGGAAATCATCACTGGAGGCCATCATCATCATCCTGGTGGCCACCATGATGAGGAGGGAGGAGTCCACCCTCAGGATTGAGGGTTTGTACCAGTAGCTATGTGTTTAATCTCTCTCTCTCTCTCTCTCTCATGTTCTTGATTTGGGATGATCTTGATGTATCGCGAGCTTTGTTAATATAGTTCGATCATATGGTGTTTCTCCCTCTCTATCTTGTTGTGATGAATTGAGTTTTCCCTTTGATATGTCATTATTATCGGATTGAATACTTTTATGGATTTGAAAACACTTGATGTATGTCTTGGTATGACTACCCGTGGTGACAATGGGGTGTCATATTGATTCACTTTAGGTGTGCATTGGCACTCAACTCACGGATTCCCAAGGTGACATTTGGGTAATCTATGCACATTGATGCATGTTCTCATCTTTGTTACTCTGGTAGAAATCTTGGGGCACTCTTTGAGGTTCCTGTTGGGGAACGTTGCATGGGAAAAAAATTCCTACACTCACCAAGATCAATATAGGAGATGCACATCTACGAGAGGAGAGATTAGATCCGCATACCCTTGTAGATTGCTAAGCGGAAGCGTTAAGAAACGTGGCTGATGTAGTCAAACATCTTCATGATCCAATCACGATCCGTCCACGAACTCCCGATCAAGTGCCGAACGAACGGCACCTCCGCGTTCAACACATGTACGACTTGATGACGCCTTCACCTCCTTGCAGCAAGCGATGTTGAAGTATTAGCTCTAGTTCTCTGGCAGCACGATGATGTGGTGGTGGTGGAACAATCTCAGCAGGGCTTCTCCAAGCCTAGTGGAGAAGGAGAGAAACTATGAGGGAGAGGAAGGGCAGCGTCGTGGCATGAATCGGTGCGACTGCCCTCCTCTCTACCTCCATATATAGGGGGTAGGGGGAGAGGTGGCGCCCTAGGGGCTGCCCATCTAGGGTAGGTGGCCTCCCATAGGGAGGCGCCCCTAGGTGGCTTGCCTCCCAAGTCAAGGGGCGACTACCTAGGGGGCGCCCCTCTCCCTTGTGGCCCAGTGGGCTAAGGTTTGGGGTGGCGCCCAGCCCCTTGTGGGCCAGTGTGCCCCTCTTCCTTGGCCCATGACGCCCCCAACACTTGTCAGGGCCCCCCGAAACCTTTTTCAGTTCTTTGACGATAACCCGGTACCTCCCGAAACACTTCTGGAATCGGAATCCCTTCATCCTATATATCAATCTTCACCTATGGACTATTCCGGAGTTCCTCGTCATATCCGGGATCTCATGTGGGACTCTAAACAACCTTCGGTCACCATCACAATAACTCAACTATACTTAGATCGTCACAAACGTTAAGTGTGTAGACCTTGTGGGTTCGAGAATTATGTAGACATGGCCGAGACACCTCTATGGTCAATAACCAATAGCGGGACCTGGATGTGCATATTGGTTCCAACATATTCTATGAAGATCTTTATCGGTCGAACCTCGTTGCCAAGGATTTAGCTAATCCCTTGTGCAGTTCCCTTTGTCCATTGATATATTACTTGCCCGAGATTCGATCGTCGGCATCTCCATAACTAGTTCAATCTCATCATCGGCAAGTCTCTTTCCTCGTTCCGTAATACAAGATCCCGTGGCTAACTTCTTAGTCACATTGCTTGCAAGCTCATTGTGATGTTGTATTACTGAGTGGGCCCTGAGATACCTCTCTGTTACACGGAGTGACAAATTCCAGTCTTGATCCATGCCAACTCAACAGACACCCTCGGAGACACCTATAGAGCATCTTTATAGTCACCCAGTTACGTTTGACATTTTAACATAGAAGGTTCTCCTCCGGTGTCATTGAGTTGCATGATATCATGGTCATAGGAACATATACTTGACATGTAGAAAATGATAGCAATAAACTTGATATGATCATATGGTACACTTATAGTTTGGGTCTTCTCCATCACATCAATGTCCCAATGATGTGGTCCCGTTATCAAATGACAACTCATGTCTATGCTAGGAAACTATAGCCATCTTTGATCAATGATCTAGTCCGGTAGAGGCTCAGTAGGGACATGTTGTTGTCTATTTATCCACACATCTATTTGAGTTTCTAGTCAATACAATTATAGCATGGATAATAAATGATTATCATGAACAAGGAAATATAATAATAACCACTTTATTATTGCCTCTAGGGCATATTTCCAACAGTCTCCCACTTGAACTAGAATCAATAATCTAGTATTACATGGTAATGAATCTAACACCCATAGAGTTCTAGTGTTGATCATGTTTTTGCCCGTGGAAGAGGTTTAGTCAACGGATCTGCAACATTCAGATCATGTGTACTTTGCAAATGTTTATGTCCTCCTCCTTGATTGCATCGCATATGGAATTGAAGCGTCGCTTTATGTGTCTGGTCCTCTTATGAAACCTTGGTTCCTTGGGCAGAGCAATGGCACCAGTGTTATCATAGAACAGAGTCATTGGGTCCAGTGCACTGGGCACAACTCCAAGATCTGCCATGAACTGCTTCATCCAGACACCTTCCTTCGCCGCCTCTGTGGCAGCTATGTACTCTGCTTCGCATGTAGAATCAGCTACCATGCTTTGCTTGGAAGTGCACCAGCTTACCGCTCCCCCATTTGGAATATATATGTATCCGGTTGAGACTTAGAGTCATCCGGATCAGTGTTGAAGCTTGCATCAACGTCACCCTTTATGACGTGCTCTTGATCACCTCCATAAATGGGAAACATTTCCTTAGTCATTTTCAGGTACTTAAGGATATTCTTGACCGTTGTCTAGTGTTCCACTCCTAGATCACTTTGAAACCTTCCGTCCATACTTATGGCAAGGATGACATCTGGTCTTGTGCACAACATCACATACATGATAGAGCCTATGGCAGAAGCATAGGGGATGCCACTCATCTTTTCTCTATCCTCTGTAGTTGTTGGGCATTGAGTCTTACTTGACTTCACACCTTGCAAAATAGGCAAGAACCCCTTCTTGGACTGATCCATTTTGACCTTCTTCAAAATCCTATCAAGGTATGTGCTTTGTGAAAGTCCTATTAAGCATCTCGATCTATCTCTATAGATCTTGATGCCTAATATGAAAGCAGCTTCTCCTAGGTCCTTCATTGAAGAACTCTTGTTCAAATATTCCTTCACGCTTTCCAAAAGTTCTATATTGTTTCCAATCAGCAATATATCATCCACATATAATATTAGAAATGCTATAGAGCTCCCACTCACTTTCTTGTAAATATAAAATTCTTCAAAAACTTGTATAAACCCAAAGGCTTTGATCACCTCATCCAAGCGAAGATTCCAACTCCGAGATGCTTGCACCAATCCATAAATGGATCACTGGAGTTTGCACACTTTGTCAGCATTCTCTGGATCAACCAAACCTTCCAGTTGCATCATATACAACCCTTCTTTAAGGAACGTTGTTTTGACATCCATCTGCCAGATTTCATAATCGAGAAATGCAGCTATTGCCAACATGATTCTGACGGACTTAAGCATCGCTACGGGTGAGAAATTCTCATCATAGTCAACTTCTTGAACTTGTGAAAAGCCCTTTGCCAGAAGTCGAGCTTTGTAGACGGTGACATTACCGTCCGTGTCAGTCTTCTTCTTAAAGATCCATTTAATTTGAATGGCCTTTCGCCCTTCAGGTAATACTTCCAAAGTCTACTTTGTTTTCATACATGGATCCCATCTCAGATTTCATGGCCTATAACCATTTGTCGGAATCCGGGCCCACCATCGCTCCTCCATAGCTTGTATGTTCATCGTTGTCCAACAACATGACCTCTAAGACAAGGTTACCGTACCACTTAGGAGTAGTACGTATCCTTGTCGACCTATGAGGTTCGATAGTGACTAGATCTGAAACTTGATGATCACTATCATTAGCTTCCTCTTCAACTGACGTAGGTGCCACAGAAACATCTTTCTATGTTGTGCTACTATCTAGTTGAAGTAAAGGTTCAACAACCTCATCAAGTTCTATGTTCCTCCCACACAATTCTTTCGAGACAAACTCTTTCTCGAAAAAGGACCCGTTCTTAGCGACAAACACTTTGCCTTTGGATCTGAGATAGAAGGTATACACTGGTATGCGTCAGTGCTATACAAATGGTTTTAACCCCTTTTCGCAACGGAATTTGTAACCGTCGCCAAGTGAGTGTGGGCGATAGGGGAGTCCTTCCCACACGACCTAGAAATCATTAGGGATAGGCCCTCCTGGGACACCAAATGAACTCGTGTGTGATCGGGCGAGGCAACGAAACCCAATCATTTCTGTAGGTATGTACATCCCAAACGGTGAATCCCAGAAAAACATTTCCGTAGGTATGTATATCACACACAGTCAATCCAAGGAATACGTTTCCGTTCTTATGTACATCCCACACAGTAAATCCAGAGAAAACGTTTCCGTTCGTATGTACATCCCACATAGTTTTATGTGTAGGCTCATGTGTGAAAGGTGTAACTATCACACACGATCTGCCTTGGTTAAATGTTTGCTTTTATCAACTACATCACACACGATTTGATGAAGAAAACTATGTGGCATTGGGCTATCCATCACAAGCGCTTTTACTGCTAGAACCGTTTGCAATGTTCCATGGCACATTTAGCAGGTTTATTAGTTTACAAATAAAAATTCCAGTATTACACAAATTCACATTTCATATCGGACAATTGTTTGCCAATTTCATATCAGGCACACAAATATATTATAACATCACAGTACGATAGCTACATGAAAACAACACAGTACAACATATAGCTAGTTCAACTTCATAAGAACAATATTAGAACAATATATTCATTTCCCTAATCGAGATCATCCAGGATTGTCTTATCCACATCTGCTTTCAGTTCAGTAAGAACCTGTTTTGCACTGGCCAACTCAGAAAGTGCCTCCTCCTTCGCCAACACCATCTTAGCAAAGTCTAATTTAAAAAAATTGAGCTCATTTTCCACCTTCCTCTTTTTATCCCGCATCTTCAAATATTCTTCAGCATTGACAACACTTTCTCTGTTCTCTTCCTCATACATTCTCCAGAGCTTTGCTAGGCACATATTCAAAGACGGTGGTCACTCTTGATCAACCCACTCCAAGTAAGAACACTTCCGTTCATCCTATAATATTTAAAACTAGATCAGTAACAATTGTAGGGGAAATGGGTTTATAGCAACATAGAAAATCACCAATGCTTATTTTGAAAAACGGAAGAAACATGTTAATTATGACATATCTTCTCAAAAAGATCAATGTGCAAATGAATTAATTGCTACTAAGACAACAACCAAATTCTGGAACATCAGAAGCTATAATTAACTACAATAACTCTACAAGTTCTTACTCATGTACAATAAATAAGAAATTGAACATTTTATGAGGGTAAATATAACTACAACAGCATAGAGACAATGTTTGGATGACAGCAAATTGATACTAACAGGTGTGTACATGCACAAATTTAGTAACATAGAACTAATAGCACTAAGGTTGTCCACTATGTATGCTAAAACTGTTGTAAAGACAGTTGTTGCTACATCTCGCACCGGTGCCCTGCACTGGCGAGCCGATGCAGCGGAAAAAATATCAGGGACCCAGACTCCGGAGCACGTAGTTGCTCCTATGCCCAGTTCCTTCGTGCCATAAAGATTTAGTATTTTACTGCTTGGTTGCTCGGATGTGTGGAACAAAGTTGGCTGCACAAACTGCTGAAGCGGTGCCAAATAATTTTCTAATGGCGCTGCTGATGAGATGACAACAATTTAAGATACTAGGTACAAACTGTGACACTGTCTTAGGATGCGTTTGGTTGAAGGTGTGGTATGAATGGGTTGGGACCGTGACAGTGTCTGAATCACATCTAACAAATGATTTGTAACAACGAAAGAGGGTCTAACCTTCTCTGCACATGCCAGAAACTTCGTCCCACTGTCCACAGATTCAAATGCAACTAGCTTCAGGCATGGAGATTGATGGTGGCAACAAGCAGATAGATCTTCAGCCACCCGCTCCATTCATTGCCACTAATTGTCCTAGGGAACTACAAGAGAAAGAAATGACTCAAATCGACCGTCGGGTAAAAATCTTTCATTCCGATTCATAGCCCGAGAGAGAGAAGAGAGGCATACCCGGGTGGTGAAGGAGTCATTGCTACCTCTTGAGCACTGCGTTGGTTTTCCCTTGAAGAGGAAAGGGTGATGCACCAAGTAGCATAAGTATTTCCCTTAGTTTTTGAGAACCAAGGTATCAATCTAGGAGGAGACTACACACAAGTCCCTCGTACCTACACAAACAAATAAGAACCTCGCAACCAACGCGATAAAGGGGTTGTCAATCCCTTCACGATCACTTAGGAGGGTGAGATCTGATAGAGATAATAATGATAAGATAAATATTTTTGGTATTTTTATGATATAGATTAAAATTAAAGATTGTGAAATAAACGGTGCCAGAAATAACTTGTTGAAAGGATATTAATATAATGGAGAATAGACCCAGGGGCCATAGGTTTCAGTAGTGGCTTCTCTCAAGATAGCATAAGTATTATAGTGGGTGAACAAATTATTGTCGAGCAATTGATAGAAAAGAGAATAATTATGAGAATATCTAGGCATGATCATGTATATAGGCATCACCTCCGTGACAAGTAGACCGACTCCCGCCCGCATCTACTACTATTACTCCACAGATCGATCGCTATCCAGCATGCATCTAGAGTATTAAGTTCATAAGAACAAAGTAACGCATTAGGTAAGATTCCCGTCCTCGCACTCCTGAACGTCGTCCTGATAACCGCACTGCTCCAACTTGGTATCGAGCGTCCTCCACCGCAGCTGAAGCTCCAGGGCCTCTAAGGCCGCCCTTCGACGTTCAGGAGTGCGAGGACGGGAATCTGGGCTGCGGCGAGGGTGGGCTCATATCCCGTTCATGGAACACTCCCGGCACCTCCGCCCCGTTTCCCATCTCTTCCCGATCCGGCGCCGCACAATCTTCTCCTATCTCTCCCAAAAGTCACAATACTGGTGGCTGCTAGGGGCTCGATCCAATGAAATGCAGGATTGTCGAACACTCCGGTGCGGATGCTTGCAAGGGCGTGATGGCCCTCGCTTGGAAGGGGATGAGACTGTTGGGAATTTAATGTGGTTGGCGAGAGACCAGGCAAGACGTGGTGGAGTGGAGATGATGGAGGTTATGGTTGGTGTGGAGATCATGTGCCAGCTGCTGGGAGGATCACGACGATGGCCTGTGTGCATTTCGGGAATTGGGCTGGGTAGCAATGCAGGATGGCTGTGCGACTTCCATGGCGATGTAGAAAGAACAATCAACGTCAGCATGGCCTTGGTTGGCTTGGGAAAGCTTCAAAAACTGTATATTGGTTTCATCTTGCTTTTTTTCTCTTTCACAAGTACATGTTCACTGATTCTATTTTTTAGCAGATGTTCTTTTGGTTTTATTGATGCACGAGGGTGTGATAAAAATGATTAAAAGTAATGTACACTAACGTTAGGTTTAGCATTGGGGGTAACTTGGTAAGTAGTACCAATTTGTGGGTTCAAGCCACGCACCAACAGAAGGGTGCCATGCCGAGGAGTGTCAGATGTGGCCGGACCTCCAGTTTTCAAGGAAGATGGCGAGCGAGCCACCACATCAGGGAAGAGACGAGGTGCTCCTAGGCACTTGCCAAGGAAGCTTCTCTTTGTAGTTTCTGTGTGCCAAGTTTCATTGGTCGGTCTGTATATTTTTCTGAAAGCAGTTTGTGAATTCTGAACCTATTTGGCTAATACTGAAGCCATCTCTTGTTTTCACTCCTTCTAAACCTAGCAAAATGACCTGCTTTGGCCGAACAAGGACATGGGGATGGTGGTGGATATAAGAAGCATGTCAAACATTCAGCTATAGAGGAACATTATGAAATCTATGTACGGTAACTCTAGTCATGCATGGCCACACACCAACATATGTTTTGCACTGTTGCATATGATCTAACCTAAACAAAATTGTTTACTGTGAACTGAACAATGATGCGTCGTGATACAAAGGTTGGAGAGACTGGAGGAGACCATATGCCAGCACAAAGCGCATCTTGATGGCCATCAATATGAGGAGCTGGACCTACCCACCAGTTTTAATAAAATCAGACCCGTAAATCAGGCTAATTTCTAGCATCGGGTACTTGTTAGCTATCAATTAAATCTCTTGTCCTGCAAGAACATGTACTTATTTGGATGAGAGGACTGTAGCACAACTCAATGAAGAGCCAGATCGACCGTCCGCTCCCAGCGCACTCCCCGGTTCTGTCATGCTGCCCCGTCCACCAACCATCCAGTAAAGATTCTGAGTTTAACACCTTTTCAGGAAGAAATTATCTATTGATCCACATGTTTGTATTTTGGCAGACATGAGTTAATTTATCATCTTTTAAGGAAGAAATTACTAGAGAGAAGAAAGCACAATTTTACAAGTAGTGACAGTCCAACATGATATTGACAAATCTGGTGTCTCTTTCCGTATACATAAGTGTATAATTTGTTTTGATTAAGAAAGAAATGTATACATGTTTTTATATATGCATCTCCGCTGGGTTTTTTCGTCCCCTCCCCCCACTTCATCGGTTTATTTTTGTCTCACCTTCCATTATTATATCCTCACGGTGATTTTTTCACTCTCCCATTAAAAACTTTCTAAACATTTACAAACTTTCCTAACCAAGCATGTCACAAATGGGCAGGTATTGATATCACGTTACGAACAATAAAACCCATTTTCATGGGAATCAATTCAGATCCTAACTTTCCTAACACATTGATTCTTACCTTTTCTAATCTCTACTCAGTTGGTAGGTGGTATCTTCGCTTCCTACTCCCAAACCTTGATCGCACGATCCCCGAGGATTCCCCACAATTCTACACGCACAAAAGAAACAGGCAAGAAAAGCCAGCGTGACTAAAACCTGCGAACCTATGTCCCTCTCCCCTTCCTCCCCAGCTGCGAAACGAAGTCGGCCGGCCGCGACCCATCGCGTGCGCCTAGGGTTCTCGATGCAGCCCGCGGCCTCCATGTCATCGGCGAATAGGCGAAGGGCGGCCTCAGAGGCCTTGGAGCTGCAGCTGTGGCAGAGGACGCTCGAGACCATGCTGGAGCAGTGCGGTTATCGGGACGACGTTCAGGAGTGCGAGGACGGGAATCCGGGCTAAGGGCGGAGGGTTGGGCTGCGACATCAGCGACGGGGAGGGGCCACCCCCGGCGTCGGGGTTGGCATATGCGAGGGTAGTCCACGGTGGCTGCGGCGAGGGTGGGCTCATATCCCATTCATGGAGCTCTCCCGGCACTGCCGCCCTGTTTCCCATCTCTTCCCGATCCAGTGCCGCACCATCTTCTCCTATCTCTCCCTAAAGTCATGATACTGGTGGTTGCCAGGGGCTCGATCCAATGAAATGCAGGATGGTCGGACACTCCGGTGCGGATGCTCGCAAGGGCATGCTAGCCCTCACTTGGAAGGGGATGAGGCTGTCGGGGATTTAACGTGGTTAGCATGAGTCCAGGGAATAAGTGGTGGAGTGGAGAGGACGGAGGTTATGGTTGGTGTGGAGATCATGTGCCAGCTGCTGGGAGGATCACGATGATGGCATGTGTGTGTTCCAGGCATTGGGCTGGGTAGCAATGCAGGATGGCTGTGCGACTTCCACGGCGATGCAAACGGAACAATCAACGTCAGCATGGCCTTGGTTGGCTTGGGAAGGCATCAAAAACTATATATTGGTTTCATCTTGCTTTTTTTCTCTTTCACAAGTACATGTTCACTGATTCTATTTTTTAGTTGATGTTCTTTTGGTTTTATTGATGCATGAGGGTGTGATAAAAATGATTAGAAGTAATATACACTAACGTTAGGTTTAGCATTGGGGGTAACTTGGTAAGTAGTACCAATTTGTGGGTTCAAGCCACGCACCAGCAGAAGGGTGCCATGCCGAGGAGTGTCGGATGTGGCCGGACCTCCAGTTTTCAAGGAAGATGGCGGGCGAGCCACCACATCAGTGAAGAGACGAGGGGCTCCGGGGCACTTGCCAAGGAAGCTTCTCTTTGTAGTTTCTGTGTGCCAAGTTTCAATGGTCGGTCTGTATATTTTTCTGAAAGCAGTTTGTGAATTCTGAACCTATTTGACTAATACTGAAGCCATCTCTTGTTTTCACTCCTTCTAAACCTAGCAAAATGACCTGCTTTGGCCGAACAAGGACATGGGGATGGTGGTGGATATAAGAAGCATGGCAAACATTCAGCTACAGAGGAACATTATGAAATGTATGTACGGTAACTCTAGCCATGCATGGCCACACACCAACATATGTTTTGCATTGTTGCATATGTTCTAACCTAAACAAAATTGTTTACTGTGAACTGAACAATGATGTGTCGTGATACAGAGGTTGGAGATGCTGGAGGAGACCATATGCCAGCACAAAGCGCATCTTGATGGCCATCAATATGAGGAGCTGGACCTACCCACCAGTTTTAATAAATCAGACCCGTAAATCAGGCTAATTGCTAGCATCGGGTACTTGTTAGCTATCAATTAAATCTCTTGTCCTGCAAGAACATGTACTTATTTGGATGAGAGGTCTGTAGCACAACTCGATGAAGAGCCAGATCGACCATCCACTCCTAGTGCACTCCCCGGTTCTGTCGTGCTTCCCCGTCCACCACCCATCCAGTAAAGGTTCTGAGTTTAACATCTTTTCAGGAAGAAATTATCTATTGATCCACACGTTTGTATTTTGGCAGACATGAGTGAATTTATCATCTTTTAAGGAAGAAATTACTAGAGATAAGAAAGCACAGTTTTACAAGTAGTGACAGTCCAACATCATGTTGACAAATCTGGTTTTTCTTTCCATATACATAAGTGTATAATTTGTTTTGATTAAGAAAGAAATGTATACATGTTTTTATATATGCATCTCCGCTGGGTTTTTTTCGTAGATTTTTTCGTCCCCTCCCCCCACTTCATCGGTTTATTTTTGTCTGGTTTATTTTTGTCTCACCTTCCATTATTATATCCTCACGGTGATTTTTTTCACTCTCCCATTAAAAACTTTCTAAACATTTGCAAACTTTCCTAACCAGGCATATCACAAGCGGGTAGGTATTGATATCACGTTACGAACAATAAAACCCATTTTCATGGAAATCAATTCAGATCCTAACTTTCCTAACACATTGATTCTTACCTTTTCTAATCTCTACTCAGTTGGTAGGTGGTATCTTCGCTTCCTACTCCCAAACCTTGATCGCACGATCCCCGAGGATTCCCCACAATTCTGCACGCACAAAAGAAACAGGCAAGAAAAACAAGCGTGACTGAAACCTGCGAACCTATGTCCCTCTCCCCTTCCTCCCCAGCAGCGAAACGAAGCCGGCTGGCCGCCACCCATTGCGTGCGCCTAGGGTTCTCGATGCAGCCCGCGGCCTCCATGTCGTCGTCGAATAGGCGAAGGGCGGCCTCAGAGGCCCTAGAGCTGCAGCTGTGGCGGAGGACGCTCGAGACCATGCTGGAGCAATGCGGTTATCGGGACGATGTTCAGGAGTGCGAGGACGGGAATCCGGGCTATGGGCGGAGGGCTGGGCTGCGACATCAGCGACGGGGAGGGGCCACCCCCGGCGCCGGGGTTGGCGTATGCGAGGATAGTCCATGGTGGTTGCGGCGAGGGTGGGCTCATATCTTGTTCATGGAGCTCTCCCAGCAACGCCGCCCCGTTTCCCATCTCTTCCTGATCTGGCGCCGCACCATCTTCTCCTATCTCTCCCTAAATTCACGATACTAGTGGTTGCCAGGGGCTCGATCCAATGAAATGCAGGATGGTCGGACACTCCGGTGCGGATGCTTGCAAAGGCGTGCTGGCCCCCGCTTGGAAGGGGATGAGACTGTCGGGAATTTAACGTGGTTGGCGAGAGTCCAGGGAATACGTGGTGGAGTGGAGACGACGAAGGTTATGGTTGGTGTGAAGATCATGTGCCAGCTGCTGGGAGGATCACGGCGATGGCATCTGTGCGTTCTAGGCATTGGGCTGGGTAGCAATGCAGGATGGCTGTGCGACTTCCACGACGATGCAAACGGAACAATCAACGTCAGCATGGCCTTGGTTGGCTTGGGAAGGCTTCAAAAACTGTATATTAGTTTCATCTTGCTTTTTTTCACTTTCACAAGTACATGTTCACTGTTTCTATTTTTTAGCTGATGTTCTTTTGGTTTTATTGATGCATGAGGGTGTGATAAAATGATTAGAAGTAATATACACTAACGTTAGGTTTAGCATTCGGGGTAACTTGGTAAGTAGTACCAATTTGTGGGTTCAAGCCACGCACTAGCAGAAAGGTGCCATGCCGAGGAGTGTCGGATGTGGCCGGACCTCCAGTTTTCAAGGAAGATGGCGGGCGAGCCTCCACATCAGGGAAGAGATGAGGGGCTCCGGGGCACTTGCCAAGGAAGCTTCTCTTTGTATTTTCTATGTGCCAAGTTTCAATGGTCGGTCTGTATATTTTTCTGAAAGCAGTTTGTGAATTCTGAACCTATTTGACTAATACTGAAGCCATCTCTTGTTTTCACTCTTTATGAACCTAGCAAAATGACCTGCTTTGGACGAATGAGGAGATGGGCATGGTGGTGGATATAAGAAGCATGGCAAACATTCAGCTACAGAGGAACATTATGAAATGTATGTACGGTAACTCTAGCCATGCATGGCCACACACCAACATATGTTTTGCACTATTGCATATGTTCTAACCTAAACAAAATTGTTTAGTGTGAACTGAAAAATGATGCATCATGATACAGAGGTTGGAGAGGCTGGAGGAGACCATATGCCAGCACAAAGCGCATCTTGATGGCCATCAATATGAGGAGCTGGACATACCTACCAGTTTTAATAAAATCAGACCCGTAAATCAAGCTAATTGCAAGCATCAGGTACTTGTTAGCTATCAATTAAAGTAGGTCAATGAAGAGCCAGATCGACCAGTCCTGGAAGAGCATGTACTTATTTGGATGAGAGGACTGTAGCACGACTCAATGAAGAGCCAGATCGACCGTCCGCTCCCAATGCACTCCCCGGTTCTGTCGTGCTGCCCCGTGCACCAACCATCCAGTAAAGGTTCTGAGTTCAACATATTTTCAGGAAGTAATTATCTATTGATCCACATGTTTGTATTTTGGCAGACATGAGTTAATTTATCATCTTTAAAGGAAGAAATTACTAGAGAGAAGAAAGCCCAGTTTTACAAGTAGTGATAGTCCGACATCATATTGACAAATCTGGTTTCTCTTTCCGTATACATAAGTGTATAATTTGTTTTGATTTAGAAAGAAATGTATACATGTTTTTATATATGTATCTCCCCTGATCTGTTTGTAGTAAAACCGACTTTGGTGTTGTAGTTTTCCTCATATTTTAGTGCTATAAGTACTAACTCGCTTTAGTAGCAATATTTTCTACTCAGGTAGATGCCTGTTACTATCCAACCATGGACCTATTATATTGCTTTGTTGTAAATTATTAAGCCTGAAACAATTAGTGCATTTTCTGCAGCCTATCTCACGCAGGCAGATAGGTGTTGCATTCACAATCAAGCCACTACGCGCGATTAGGCTGTTCAGAATCTCCTATGGTGTCGAATTGTTTTCATTTGTACTTTGTTCTGTTTGTTTTAACTGATGTCTCCTCTTACCTCTTGCAGACTAATGTTTCCTTATGGGAGAGCTGCTAATGGTGAGTGATATTCCTTGGGTCATAAAAAGATATGTGTTGAAGAAGTACAAATAAAGGTAAATGGCATATTTTCACTGCAAAAAATGGATACTCTTATCATTTGCTTGTCTTACCACAATATTTGGTGCACTTGAAATTTCAGAAAACGAAATATGTATGGCAGTTTGATTGATGCATTGATGATGTAATTATATGTCTAATATATGAGATAAAAATAGCTACATGGAGGGACTTAATTTGGAGTTTGTTATGGTTTGTCCCATGTGGTGGATAATGGGTCAGTAGACATACTCGATTGGTTATTTCCAAGTAGTTTGGTTAGTACGTGAGGACCTTGGAGGGAGGTTTGGTGTTGATTAATATGTGTTAGTGACCATGAGTTAGCATGACACTATTTGATATTGTCGGATCCTTCTATACTGTAGCGAGGTTCATGTGTTCAGTTCATGTGTTGTTTCCTCAGCCCTTACCGACATGGTTTTCTCAAGTGCAACCGCAAGCTTAGTAATAGCAAGATAGTAAGAATATTTTTTTGAGGATTGACATGATTATGAATGTTTGGGGAATTCTATTTTTGTTTCTACCTAATGATTAACTGTTCGCAAGATGTGTGTTTATTTTCTTGTTGGTAGCTTACCAAGCGGATCGGACTACTTGGTAGGATGTGTGTTTATTGACTATGTGGCGGTGAAAACTTGAGAATAGGAAGGGATTTAGCATGGTGAAAGGAATATATTGAACTATTATTGTTTTTCATAATATAAGGTATGCCAACCGTATATATTTTCTCAACAAGGAGTTAAACACATATTGAGGATGGTAAAAATCTTTGTTTGGACCTACATTATGAAATTAAATTATTGGAAATCTCCCTTAGGTTGGAAGAGTAGTGGACTTCAATTTCTAGGTCTGTAATTACAGAAAATTTATGCACTTGTGTTGTTCACTTTTCCATGTTTTCTTCAGGCATTGGGCAAGGCTCCTCCTGTGTGGACCGCGGGAGATTTATAAGGCCGAAATGGTTCAGGCAATTGCTGACCATCCAACTTATCGAGACCATCATGGATTCCAACCGAGTTATTTGTGATATCCAGGATATAACCCGACACAAAGAGTTATTTGTGATGCCAACTGAAGTCTAGAAATACATGCATTTGCAACAAATAAATATTGCATTACTCTTATATTCTACTCCCTTTGTAAACTAATATAAGACTTTTTAGATCACTAAAGTAGTGATCTAAGAAGTCTTCTATTAGTTTACAGAGGGAGTAGTATGCTATCTCCATATTTTTGAGATTCTTAAATTATCAGAAATCCACCTTTAGTGAAGGCATTGCTATGCATGATTATTTTATGGAAGTTAAACATAGAACATAAATCAATGACTTGATAATTTGTTATATTTGTTGGAAACTGACCGTGCGGAGCATGAAGTCACTTAGGTGAATTAGGTATCTGAGACGAGGAGCACAAGATACCTTATTCCACAAATTTTGGAGTTAGAATAAGTTCATCGTGTGAAACAGGATGATGCGAGACACACACACACACACACACACACACAAAGGTGTGGTTCGTATGTGGCCTCACCCATCTCGCACCACAAGGACACATCTGTAGGCCCATACATGGTCCACATTTGTTGGCCCGTGGCAAAGTACAATGTGCATCCATGAGCAATTGGTGGCTATATTTTATCGCATCAGGAGAAAGAATGTGTTTTACTGTTCTTGCCAACAGATTATATGCGCCAGTGTATATCTGTAGAGTCACCTCTCTTCGGATTGTGTAGAGGAGCTCAGACCAATTATTAGAATTTAAATTGCATGTCTACTCCAATACACATCAAATTATTAGCTTTTATGTGTGCATGTAGCGACCCGACCTCAGATGGTCAAGTCTCTGTGCTTCAGTGTCATCCCTGGATCGGTAATGCTGACACACACAGTACTCGAAGGATTTATAACAGAGTAGCAATCACACACTTATTACATCAAATGTCTCAAGAGAGAACTTATTATAGTAATATGGCTTAAGGCCATCTAATACGATAACAGCGGAAGGCTTGGAAGATAAAGTGAGTCCATCAACTCCAACGACATAGCTGAGTTGCACGGCAACGACCTAACGAACCTTACTCCTCGTCTGAAAAGTCTGCAACATAATACATTGCAGCCCGAAAACGGGTCAGCACATGGAATATGCTGGCAAAGTAACACAGTAGAGCAAGAACAGAATAATGCTATCACTACATGCATATTTGGCTGGTGGAAAGCTCTATGGTTACAGTTTTGCGAAAAGCCAATTTTTTCCTACAACAAAGGAATAGATTTTTTTTTAATTTAACTATCATGGTAGTTGAAACATCATTGAGAAGGTTCCTCCAACTCAATCCCAATTAAAGTGATTAACAACCCAACAATATTAGTTAAACATGATGATATACTTGTGATAACCCAAGTAATAGATACTCAAGAATTGTCCATAACCGGGGACACGGCTAACCATGATTAGATTGTACACTCTGCAGAGGTTTGCGCACTTTTCCCCACAAGACTCGATCGCCTCCGTTGGATTTCTCGCACTACAGGGTGTTTGAGAAACGGATGACCGAGACACAGTCTTTCAGAAACATTAACTCTCTACTCCGTACAGACCATACCAAACCTACATCCCACTACCTGATGATCTGCCTCTTCAAGAGCTTCACATAACTTACTCAACTATGCTAGAGCCCATAATAGCTTGTGGCTGCACACGGAAGTTTCTAGCATGAATCATCTCAGTTCCCTTTGAGCCTGGGTGGCGGTCCATAGGAAGATCACACCGGTACTCCGGGATTTCCAAAAATACAGGCAACACTGGGTACTCCAGGTGCCTCAATCCACCCAGATGTTAATTTAAGTTGCCACCTTAAGTTGAACCATTAATTAACAAGCTCACATCTGTCATGGATTTCACTCAAACCCAAACCACGTCTATGAGCATAGCATAGCATAGTAATATAAGCAACGCGTAGAGTAACTCCCAAGGGTTTGAATGTAACAGGGCAATAGGTTCTACCTCATCAACTACTTCCCAACCCACAAGTTAATGACATCCTAATCATGCAATGTTTGAGGATTGGAACTAATGCATAAAACTGGGTGATAAAGGGGTATGATCAAAGTGTTACTTGCCTTGCTGACGATCTGCGAAACCTAGGGACTCGTAGTAGCACGCTTCGCACTCCGGGTGTTCTATCGCAAGCAAACAATAGCATACATAAGTAACAAGCAACGATGCACAAGCAAAACTCAAATAAAAGAGGTTGACCAGAAAGTTCAAATTAAGAACTCCGGTATGCAAAAAGAATCAAATCAAACGGAGCAACGAAACTCAAACGGCGAAAGAAAGAAGCTTCATTTACTAATCTGAAACTAGGTCAAATTTTACAGTAGAAAAATCTTGTTTGAGTTGGTTAAACGGAAAGAGGGTTTCGAGACGAAACTCCAGGCGCTTGAATTGCCTGATTCCGACTAACGAGCGAAAAGAAAAACAGAAACTAAGATCGGATCAGAAGTCGCGATCAAAGAAAATTGCGGAATAAATCCGATAAAAGAAAACTGACGAACAGACTAATGTACGAGCGTTCGTTAGCTGTAACTAACGGGCGAAAAACCATTTGTTAAAACGAACGTACAGACGAACGTCCACTAACTAAAAGAACCGAGAAAAACCGGCGAAACCGAAAAAAACGGATCTAGGGTTTCTAAAAAAACCGGGCGGTTTTTAAAAAAAACTAGCAGTGGAGTTCGGCAGCTACCTCCAGCGAGAGGTCTGGCGAGGCGAGGTGCGGGCGGGGCGGCGGCTCGCGGGGCGGTGGCGGCGCGGGGCTGCGGCGGCG
>NC_041380.1:156933087-156940232 GCF_002162155.2 Triticum dicoccoides
GCGGCAGCGGCGAGTAGGGGCCAAGGCGGGGCGGCGCAGAGTCCAACTCGGACTCCGGTCCGAGTGGCGGCGGCGGCGGTGGCTGGGCCGGCCTGGCTCGGCTGGGCCTTAGGCCCAGTCGGGCGCGGGAACTCTTTTTTTTTAAATAATCCCGCCGACAGAAAAAAAAATCCTAGAAAAATAAATAAAAATTTAAAAATTCCAAAACAAATTTTCACCGTCTAAATAAAATATTTAGAACAAGATGAACATTTTCTTGGCCCTAAAATGCAATTTTGAAAAACATGCAATTTTTCTAATGCAAACAAAATTGCAATAAAATCCAAATAGAACAAATATTTGATTTTAATATTTTTCCTCCAATATTTCAATTATCTTGGAGAAGTCATATTATCTCCTCTCATATATTTTAGTATGAAATATTTTTGGAGAGAAATAATTAAAATCGAATCCTCGTTTCATTATTTGATAAAAGAATCAAATATGAAAACCGGGAAATCCCCAACTCTCTCCGAAGGTCCTTGAGTTGCTTAGGATTTTGAGGATCGCAAGACGAAATTCAAATAAAATATGATATGTATGGATGACTATGTATAACATTCCAAATTGAAAATTTGGGATGTTACAGTGCACACTATATGTTCTGCAGTCTGCAACATCAAATTATTATCTTTTATGTGTGCACACTGTATATTCTATAGTCTGCACACATCTCAGAAACTTTCGGGTGCCTTTTTACTACTCCCTCTGTAAAGAAATATAAGAGTGTTTATCTAAAAGCTTCCTTCCATGTACTTTTGGCATAGCTTAGATTTTTGTGTCACCCCTCCTTGGGAATTAGGGGATGTCCTACATGTCAAAGCATTTCTGGTCTAATCCTAATCTGCCGTGTTTTGGAGCTTATGAATTTCTTAAAGTTCATTTACTTAAGAATGCAATCTCCGGTGTTCACTGATATACGTGTTGTCTTTTGCATACTTTTGGTAGTTTCAGTAAGATTGATCACATAGATGGTTCTACATGGATAGAGATATCCACTTAGTGCACATCTGTTGAGATTCAAAAGGTAATTGACATTAGTTGAGATTCAAAAGGTACTTTATTTTTGTGAAAATTATCGGTTCATGTTGTGCCCATTTGTAGACTTTTTCTCAGTTTTTTTAAAAACATTTGTATGTACAAGCCGAATTCAGGTGTCGTACAAGCCATGGTGCACTATATACTTACCAAGGGTGATGTGTCACGGACTTGAACCATTTGCAGTGTCATTGTTAGGCTGATTATTGCTATGGAGAACGAAACATCCATGCTATCGGTGAAGAACAATCTCACAAAATTGGATATATCTTCTTGTGTTATTATTGCTGAAATTAAGAAGTGCACTATAAGTCTAAGGAATTGTCAAGCTTTGTGTACCTTATAATAGTGGCACCCATGGATGCGTGAAGTTGAGTAATACTAATACTACTTAATCGTTGACGACATATATCCAGTTAGCGAACGATTTGGTTGGTTAAGGAGACACAATGACTACCGAGAAGGAAACAAGTGGAAGAGAGTCTTTATTTGTCAATGTATGATGGAAATCAGATGCCCACCTTGTTTAACACATATTTCCGAATTAAAAGAATAATTTGATCAATGTTTCTATAATTTTTATTATTATGTGGCAACACATGGACATTCGGCTTTTGCCCGTTGCAACGCACGAGCATTCTACTAGTAACATAAAAGTGTAAAATAAAGCCTATTAACGTACAAAATAGATAATATAATAGCATGGAACAATAAAAAATTGTAGATACGTCGGAGACATATCAAGCATCCCCAAGCTTAATTCCTGCTCATCCTCGAGTAGGTAAGTGATAAAAATAGAATTTTTGATGTGGAATGCTACCTAACATAATCTCAATGTAATTCTCTTTATTGTGGCATGAATATTCAGATCCTAAAGATTCAAGACAAAAGTCTAATATTAACATAAAAATAATAATACTTCAAGCATACTAACAAAGCAGTTATGTCTTCCCAAAATAACATGGCAAAAGAATGTTCATCCCTAATAAATCACACAGTTTGGTCATGCTCCATTTTCGTCACACAAGAATGCTCTCATCATGCACAACCCCGATGACAAGCCAAGCAATTGTTTCACACTTTAGTAATCTCAAACTTTTTTCAACTTTCATGCAATACATGAGCGTGAGCCATGGATATAGCACTATGGGTGGAATAGAATATGATGATGGGGGTTATGTGGAGAAAACAAAAAAGGAGAAAGTCTCACATCAACGCGGCTAATCAACGGGCTAGGGAGATGCCCATCAATTGATGTCAACGCAAGGAGTAGGGATTGCCATGCAACGGATGCACTAGAGCTATAAATGTATGAAAGCTCAACAAAAGAAACTAAGTGGGTGTGCATCCAACTTGCTTGCTCACGAAGACCTAGGGAATTTGAGGAAGCCCATTGTTGGAATATACAAGCCAAGTTCTATAATGAAAAATTCCCACTAGTATATGAAAGTGATAAAACAAGAGACTCTCTATCATAAAGATCATGGTGCTACTTTGAAGCACAAGTGTGGAAAAAAGGATTTTAGCATTGCACCTTTATATATATATATATATATATATATATATATATTTGGGGCCTTACTTTTTTTATTTGGCCTTTCTCTTTTTTTTGGGACAATGCTCTATTAATGATGATCATCACACTTCTATTTATTTACAACTCAATGATTATAACTCGATACTAGAACAAAGTATGACTCTATATGAATGCCTCCGGCGGTGTACCAGGAAGGGCAATGAATCAAGAGTGACATGTATGAAAAATTATGAACGGTGGCTTTGCCACAAATATGATGTCAACTACATGAACATGCAAAGCAATATGACGATGATGATTTGTGTCATGATAAATGGAACAGTGGAAAGTTGCATGGCAATATATCTCGGAATGGCTATGGAAATGCCATAATAGGTAGGTATGGTGGATGTTTTGAGGAAGATATAAGGAGGTTTATGTGTGATAGAGCGTATCATATCACGGGGTTTGGATGCACCGGCGAAGTTTGCACCAACTGTCAAGGTGAGAAAGGGCAATGCATGGTACCGAAGAGGCTAGCAATGATGGAAGGGTGAGAGTGCATATAATCCATGGAATCAACATTAGTCATAAAGAATTCACATACTTATTGAAAAAATCTACAAGTCATCAAAAACCAAGCATTACGTGCTTGCTCCTAGGGGGGTAGATTGGTAGGAAAAGATCATCGCTCATCCCCGACCGCCACTCATAAGGAAGACAATCAAATAACACCTCATGTTTCAAATTTGTTACACAAGGTCACCATACGTGCATGCTACGGGACTTGCAAACTTCAACACAAGTATTTCTCAAATTCACAACTACTCCACTAGCACACTCTAATATTACCACCTTTATATCTCAAAACAATTATCAAGTATCAAACTTCTCCTAGTACTCAATGCACTTTTATGAAAGTTTTTATTATACCAATCTTGGATGCCTATCATATTAGGACTAAATTCATCACCAAATCAAATTACCCTGCTGTTCTAAGGGACTCTCAAAATAATATAAGTGAAGCATGAGAGATCAATAATTTCTATAAAAAACACCATCGTGCTCTAAAAGATATAAGCGAAGCACTAGAGCAAAATTATCTAGCTCAAAAGGTATAAGTGAAGCACATAGAGTATTCTAATAAATTCCGATTCATGTGTGTCTCTCCCAAAAGGTGTGTACAGCAAGGATGATTGTGGTAAACTAAAAATAAAAGACTCAAATCATACAAGACGCTCCAAGCAAAACACATATCATGTGGTGAATAAAGATATAGCTCCAAATAAAGGTACCGATGGACGAAGAAGAAAGAGGGGATGCCTTCCGGGGCATCCCCAAGCTTAGGATTTTGGTTGTACTTGGATTTTACCTTGGGGTGCCTTGGGAATCCCCAAGCTTAGGTTCTTGCCACTCCTTGTTCCATAATCTATCAAATCCTTACCCAAAACTTGAAAACTTCACAACACAAACTTAAAAGAAAATCTCGTGAGCCCCATTAGTAAAAAAACAAACCACCACTTCAAGGTACTGTAATGAACTCATTATTTATTTATATTTGTGTTAAACCTACTGTATTCCAACTTTTCTATGGTTCATAAACTCCATTACTAGCCATAGATTCATCAAAATAAGCAAACAACACACGAAAAACAGAATCTGTCAAAAACAGAACAGTCTGTAGTAATCTGTAGGTTTCGAATACTTCTGGAACCCCAAAAATTCTAAAATAAATTTCTGGACGTGAGTAATTTATCTATTAATCATATGTAAAAATAATTAACTAAATATCAATTTCCAGTAAAAAAATGGAAGCAAATCTCGTGAGCGCTAAAGTTTCTATTTTTTTACAGCAAGATCGCAAAGACTTTCCCCAAGTCTTCCCAAAGGTTCTACTTGGCACAAACACTAATTAAAAGGATAAAACCACATCTAAAAAAAGTCTAGATGAATTATTTATTACTAAACAGAACCAAAAATCAAGGAACAAAAATAAAATTGGGTTGCCTCCCAACAAGCGCTATCGTTTAACGCCCCTAGCTAGGCATAAAAGCAAGGATAGATCTAGATATTGTCATCTTTAGTATGCAATCCATACGTGGCCCTCATAATATACTCGTAAGGTAATTTAATTTTCTTTCTAGGAAAGTGTTCCATGCCCTTCCCTAACGGAAATTGGAATCTAATATTCGCTTCTTTCCTTTCAATAATTGCACTAGTCGTTCTAAGGAAAGGTCTACCAAGAATAAAAGGACATGAAGGATTGCAATCAATATCAAGAACAATGAAATATATGGGCACATAATTCCTATTTGCAACAATAATAACATCATTAATTCTTCCCATAGGTTTCCTAATGGTGGAATCCACAAGGTGCAAGTTTAAAGAACAGTCATCAAATTCATGGAAACCTAGCAAATCACACAAAGTTTTAGGAATCGTGGAAACACTAGCACCAAAATCACATAAAGCATAGCATTAATGATCTTTAATTTTAATTTTAATTTTAATAGTAGGTTCCCACTCATCATGAAGTTTTCTAGGGATATAAACTTCCAATTCAAGCTTTTCTTCATAAGATTGCATTAAAGCATCAACGATATGTTTAGTAAAAGCTTTGTTTTGACTATAAGCATGCGGAGAATTTAACATGGATTGCAACAAGGAAATACAATCTATCAAAGAGAAATTATCATAATTAAATTCCTTTAAATCCAAGATAGTGGGTTCATTGCTATGTAAAGTTTTGACCTCTCCAATCCCACTTTTATCAATTTTAGCATCAAGATCTAAAGACTCTGAATCATTGGGACGCCTTCTAACTAAAGTTGACTCATCTCCAGTCCCATAATTATCAAGATTCATACTGCAAAAAAAGATTTAATAGGGGACACATCAATAACTTTTAGATCTTCATTTTTATTATCATGGAAACTAGAAGAACACGCTTTCACAAAATAATCTTTTTTTGCACGCATCCTAGCGGTTCTTTCTTTGCACTCATCAATGGAAATTCTCATAGCTTTGAGAGACTCATTGATATCATGCTTAGGTGGAATAGATCTAAGTTTCAAAAAATCAACATCAAGAGAAATTCTATCCATGTTCCTAGCTAACTCATCAATCTTAGACATTTTTTCTTCAATCAAAGCATTGAAACTCTTTTGCGAACTAATAAATTCTTTAATATTAGATTCAAAATCAGAGGACATCTTATTATAATTTCCATAATAATTGTTGTAAAAATTACCATAATTATTAGAGGAATTACTAGGAAATGGCCTAGGATTAAAATTACCTCTATACGCGTTAGTACCAAAATTGTTCCTACCAACAAAATTCACATCCATAGATTCATTATTATTCTCAATCAAGGTAGACAGAGGCATATCATTAGGATCCGAAGAAACACTCTTATTAGCAAACAATTTCATAAGGCCATCCATCTTTCCACTCAAAACATTGATTTCTTCTATAGCATGCACCTTTTTACTAGTAGACCTTTCAATGTGCCATTGAGAATAACTAACCATAATATTATCTAGGAGTTTAGTAGCTTTTCCTAAAGAGATTTCCATAAAAGTGCCCCCCGAGGCCGAATCTAAAAGATTTCTAGAAGCAAAGTTCAACCCGGCATAAAATTTTTGTATAATCATCCAAAGATTCAAACCATGTGTAGGGCAATTACGTATCATTAATTTCATCCTCTCCAAGGCTTGTGCAACATGTTCATGATCAAGTTGCTTAAAATTCATAATATCGTTTCTAAGAGTGATGATCTGTAACACCCCGGATGTAACTTTCCCAATTTGTACTCCATCTCTTGCTGTTTCCGGTGTAAAGTTATTTTATTTTCTCGGGTTCGGGTCTTTGTCTCCGTGTGTTGTTGTCGTTGTCATGCATCTCATATCATGTCATCATGTGCATTGCATTTGCATACGTGTTCATCTCATGCATTCGAGCATTTTCCGCGTTGTCCGTTTTGCATTCCGGTGCTTCGTTCTCCTCCGGTGGTCATTTCTAGCTTTCTTTCGTGTGTGGGGATTAAACATTTCCGGATTGGACCGAGACTTGCCAAGCGGCCTTGGTTTACTACCAGTAGACCGCATGTCAAGTTTCGTATCATTTGGACTTCGTTTGATACTCCAACGGTTAACCGAGGGACCGAAAAGGCCTCGTGTGTGTTGCAGCCCAACACCTCTCCAATTTGGCCCAAAACCCACCTAAGCCTTCTCCATCATCTAGATCGTTCGATCACGATCGCGTGGCCGAAAACCGCACCTCATTTGGACTCTCTCTTAGCTCCCTCTATGCCTATAAATAGATCCCATCTCGAAATCCCGGGTCTCTTCTCCCCCTAACCCTAAAAATCCGCTCACCACCGCGCCAGACATGTCCGATCCGGCCGAACAAGCCGCCGCCACCGCCCGCGGCCACTGAGGCGCCGCCACCTGTCGCCACCACGTCGCCCACCACCGCGGCCTGCGGGAGCCCAGAGCCGCCCCCCCCCCAGGCCCGCGCGTGCCGCCCACCTCGTCCGGGTGCCTCGCCG
>NC_041380.1:156940767-156950229 GCF_002162155.2 Triticum dicoccoides
GGCGTCTCCTCCGTGACCCCCCTCGTCGCCTCGCCGCGCCCGGCGACGGTTCCGGCCACCCTGCCGCCGGATCTCGCCGCCCCGGCCCGGATCCGGCCTCCTCCTCGCCGGCCCCGGCCACCACCTACTCGTCGGAGTGCGTGCGCCGCCGCCTCGGTTCGCGTGCCACCGAAACCCTAGATCTGGTGGTTCTTTTTTTTCTAAGTCCCCGGAATTTCCTAGTCCATATGCTCCTGTTCATAGCCTCATAACTTTGCATCCGTAGCTCCGTTTTTGGCATATAGCATATCAAAATGTTCATCTCAGAGAGCTCATCATTTCATTCCATTCCATCATTTTCATTTGAGTTCATCTTGATGCCCGAAATGCTGTTAGAAGAGGGCTACTTGAGATAATTGTCAGATCTGCTACTCCATTTAGTTTTTTTTGTCATTTTTGCCGTGATTACTGTGTGCATGATATGGCCAGATGCTCTACATATGTTTTGTTAAGGGTTTTGTCATCTTTCCAGAGGTGCAACCCATGTATTTTTGTGATGTGTGTGGTGACTAGTACAAGCTTGCAAAGTAGTGCACTTGGTATTTCTGTTTTCAGGGACTTAGCATTTCCACTAAGTCCTTGAGCTGTTTATCTCATATGGCCATATGTTCATGTTGTTTCCTAGCGATCCGTGCCTCTTTTGAGGATGATCAGTAAGGGTGTTTTGTTAATCTTGTAGTTCTCTATCCATCCATGTCTTTGTTTGGAATTTTGGAGCAACCTAGCTTGAGTCAATCAAGCTCTACTTTTGCTACTTTGTGAATCTGGGCAGATTGTCAACTTGTTTGCAATTTTGCCGATGATGTCGTAGTTGATCCGTGCATGCTATGCTATTATTCTTGCCATGTCTAGATTGCATTTTGTGTGTTCTTGATAGATGTATGCTTAGTTTATCATGACTTGCACCGTAGTGAGTGCATCGAGCTTGTAAACATGCCTACTTGAGTTATGTTTCAGCATGTGCCAGTTTTCACTAAGTCTGAAAACGGATTATGTTTTTGCTATGTTCACATGCTTGCAATTGTATTTTCTGATCCCTTTTGGCTCAACGTCACTAAGGGACTTTTGTTAAGCTCTTTGAGTAGCTCCATGCCATGCTTTACTTTGCCATTTTCAGGACCTATAGCACGTAGTTTTGTTGCTCCGAAGAGTGCTACCTGATCTGAAATTCCAGACAAGTGTTAATTTCACTAAGTCTGAGATCTGTTTGCCATATGCATTTTTGCCATGCTTGTTTGAACCTGTTAATGGATGAATTGGCCATAGCTCAGTGCTAGACTTTTGTTAAGCACCATGAATGAATCGCTGCCATGTATTTTGTTATCATGTTTGGGTGTTGTAGCATGTTCATTTCGTTCCATTTGGATGGCTACTTGCTTTAAATCGCAGACCGGTGTCATATTTGAATCGCTTGCCATTTCCAAACCGTAACTCCGATTCCGGCGTTCTTTATATCGTTTTCAAGCGATTTCATATCATCTTTCCAGTGGCACACTTGGATTCCCAAGTTAACGCTAGTGTCATGCATTCCTTGTCACATCTTGCATATGCATCCCGCATCGCATCCCACATAGCATACCATCTTTGCATCATTTTGTTTGATCCTTGCACGTGGTTGATTGTGTCCTTGTTGCTTATTTGTCTTGTTTGGGTAGAGCCGGGAGACGAGTTCGCTAACGAGGAGCCCGTTGAGTTTGCTTTCAAGGATCTAGTCAACTCTGACAACTTTGCAGGCAAGATGATCATACCCTCGAGATCACTACTATCTTTGCTATGCTAGTTTGCTCGCTCTTTTGCTATGCCAATGCTACGATTCCTACCACTTGCTTTCAAGCCTCCCAAATTGCTATGTCAAAACTCTAACCCACCATGTCCTAGCAAACCGTTGATTGGCTATGTTACCGCTTTGCTCAGCCCCTCTTATAGCGTTGCTAGTTGCAGGTGAAGATTGGAGGCCGTTCCTTGTTGGAATTTTTATTTACTTGTTGGGATATCATTATATTATCTTGTTATCTAAATGCATCTATATACTTGGTGAAAGGGTGGAAGGCTCGGCCTCTCGCCTAGTGTTTTGTTCCACTCTTGCCGCCCTAGTTTCCGTCATATCGGTGTTATGTTCCCAGATTTTGCGTTCCTTACGCGGTTGGGTTATAATGGGAACCCCTTGATAGTTCGCCTTGATTAAAGCTTTTCCAGCAATGCCCAACCTTGGTTTTACCATTTGCCACCTAGCCTCTTTTCCCCTGGGTTTCTGGAGCCCGAGGGTCATCTTATTTAAACCCCCCCGGGCCAGTGCTCCTCTGAGTGTTGGTCCAAACTAGAGTCCTGTGCAGCGCCCCCTCGGGGAAACTCGAGGTTTGGTTTTAGTTGTATGGAGTGCTCATCTAAGTGTGCCCTGAGAAAGAGATATGTGCAGCTCCTATCGGGATTTGTCGGCACATTCGGGCGGTGTTGCTGGTCTTGTTTTAACCTGTCGATGTGTCTTGAATAACCGAGATACCGAGTCTGATCGGAATGTCTTGGGAGGAGGTCTATTCATTCGTTGACCGTGAGAGCTTGTCATGGGCTAAGTTGGGACTCCCATGCAGGGATTTGAACTTTCGAAAGCCGTGCCCGCGGTTATGGGCAGATGGGAATTTGTTAATGTCCGGTTGTAGATAACTTGAACCTTAAATTCATTAAAATGAATCAACTGAGTGTGTTACCGTGATGGCCTCTTCTCGGCAGAGTCCGGGAAGTGGACACGGTGTTGGAGTAATGTTTGCGCAGGTTGCTCTCTAGTTTCTCGCTCGCGCTTTGCCTCCTCTTCTCGCTCTCTTTTGCGAATAAGTTAGCCACCATATTCTGCTAGTCGCTTGCTGCAGCTCCTCCTATATTTACCCAGCCTTACCTATAAGCTTAAATAGTCTTGATCGCGAGGGTGCGAGATTGCTGAGTCCCTGTGGCTCATAGTTTACTATTACACCAGATGCAGGGCCTGATGATTCCGCTCCAGGAGACGCGTTTGAGCTCAAGTGGGAGTTCGATGAAGACTCTCAACGTTACTATGTTTCCTTTCCTGATGATCAGTAGTGGTGCCAAGTTGGGGTTGATTGGGACCGTGTCGCATGTTGGGTTCTCTTTTATTTTGGCGCCGTAGTCGGGCCATGAGTGTTTGGTTGATGTAATGTTATTTATGTACTTGATTGACGTGGCGAGTGTAAGCCAACTATGTTATCTCCCCTTTTATTACATATATATTACATGGGATGTTGTGAAGATTGCCTAACTTGCGACATATGCCTTCAATGCGATTATGCCTCTAAGTCGTGCCTCGACATGTGGGAGATATAGTCGCATCGAGGGTGTGACAAGTTGGTAATCAGAGCCTTCCCCGACCTTAGGAGCCCCATTGCTTGATCGTTTTTAGCGGCCGAGTTGTGTCTAGAAAAATGTTTTGAGTCATTTAGGAATTATATATCGGAGAGTTTAGGAATTCTTTTTACTTCCCAGTCTCCTCATCGCTCTGGTAAGGCATCCTGACGTAGAATTTTGACTCTTCTCTTCTCAAATTTCACTAAAAAAAATTTAGGATCACGCGGGTATATTGGAATCGTTCCGATGGTTTTATGATGAGAACATTGTCTTGGTGCCTCCTGTCAGGGGTTTTGTGGAAGTGTCCCGGGGAGTTGAGCTCTGAGGTGTTGTCATCATAATTTTATCGTTGCAGTTCTGGAATACCTGAGTTTAGTACGCCGACATCGAAAATCTCTTTTATGCAGTCCATTGGTGAGATAACCTCGACGCCACCCAGTACTCGGGCGGTAGTTCGGGAGTATCGCCATAACTTGTATAACAGATGCTTTTCGAAGGTTGAGGTAGATGGTTTCCGAAGGTTTCTTGGTTATGTGTTGAAGGATGGATACAGCTGGATGTAGGATTTGCTAGTTTGGGTGAGATATTATGCTTCCCCTGTATCCCCAACACCTGATTGCATAACCGGAAAGGTTCGGGAGTTTCATAGGTGGGAATTCTAGTAGCTCTAGTTCTTCTTCCACGGATATTGGTTTGAGATTGGGATTTCTTACTGATTATTCGTTCTTGAGCCGTACCTTGTTGATTTATTTCTCTACCTAAATTCTACGTGGCTTCTCAATTTATGGATATGTGACCATTTCAAGAGGAATGCATTCGTTCATTTTGTTCGGAAGTGAAGACTATATGTTGCAATTTTCATTCCGTTGGATTCAGCTTCATTTATCTGTCTACGTGCTAACGGTGGTCAACCTCTTCAGGATGGCTCCCGCTAAGAGCACCAATCAGAATCAGAATCAGGATCCGCCACCACCTCCACCTCCTCCGGAGGCATGGCAAGCTGTGATGGCCGCAACCAATGCAAACACATAGTTGATCATGCAAATTCTTCAAGAGCGCAATCAAGGCAACCAAGGGAACCAAGGCAACAATTAGAATCACTTTGCTACACTCAACCAGTTCCTTGCTAACAGGCCAAAAACTTTTAGCAATTGTGTTGAGGCAACCGATGCTGACGATTGGCTTGTGGATCTGTGCAAGCATTTCGAGTGCAGTAACGTCAGGCCTGAGGACTTTGTCAAGTTCGCTTCCTTCCAACTCAAAGATCAAGCTCCAGAATGGTTCCAGCAATACAAGGATTCCAAAAGTGGACGTGTTATCACTTGGGATGAATTCCGTCGAGATTTCCAAGCTCATCATATTCCCCAGAGCGTGGTTGAAAGCAAGCGTGAGGAATTCCGCAACCTGAAGCAAGGCTCTTTGTCTGTCTATGACTACAACAAGTTGTTCCAGAAGCTCGCCCGCTTTGCCAAGCAGGACGTACCTGATGAGAAGAGCATGGTATACCAGTTCAGGGGTGGTCTCAGAGAAGAAATTCAGCTAGCTCTTGTTCTCTTCGAGCCCTTGAGATATGATGAGTTCTACAACATGGCCTGAAGCAAGAGGCTGCTCAGTTGAGGTGTGATGCTTCCAAGAAGCGAGTCAGAGATGTTACTCCTTCTTCCTCTACTCAAGTGGCCAAGCAGCAGAAGTATTGGCTTCCTCATCCTCCGTTCTGTCAGCCGTATCAGCAGAAGAGCAAAGGTGGCAGTGGATCGTCCCACCCACCCAACCCTGGCTTTCAGAACAAGACTTCGTCTCAAGCTCCAAGATCGAGTGCTCCGTATCACCGTCCGCTTTCAGAGGTCACGTGTAACAAGTGCCAACAGAAGGGTCACTATGCCAACAAGTGTCTCAATCAGAGGCGTCTTCCTCCTCCTCCTCCTGTCAGATCGGCTAGTACAGCTATGGTCAAGCATAACCCCAAGCACGCCAAGGTCAACTTGATGAACGCAGCTCAGGCAGAGGACTCGTCAGATGTGATCATGAGTAACCTTCCTGTTAATGATATTCCAGCTAAAGTTCTTTTTGACACTGGTGCATCGCATTGTTTCATTTCCAAACCTTTTGCATCAAAGTATGAGTGCGATTATCAGTATCTGCAAAGTTCCTTGCAAATTGTGTCACCGAGCAAGCAGATGACAGCTAACACCTGCGTCCCGGAGGTTACTATCACATTGGGCGACTACAAGTTCCTTTCTTCCCCAATTGTTCTTGGTAACTCGGATATTGATCTTATTCTCGGAATGGATTGGCTTTCTAAGCACAAGGCTCAGCTTGATTGTGCAGCCAGGCAGATTCAATTGACTCATTCGTTTGAGGATGTAATTGTCTTTGCCGCTCGTGATGATACCATCCGTATGTTTTCTCTCAGTGAGAAGGGTGAACTGGATGCTATCTCGCAGATTCTAGTTGTTTGCGAATATCAAGATGTCTTTCCAGAAGAGCTTCCAGGAATGCCTCCGCACCGGCCAGTTGAATTCGTCATTGATCTTGAGCCTGGCATGGAACCTGTGTGCAAACGTCCTTACAAGCTCGGACCTGAAGAGTTGAAGGAGCTGAAGAAGCAACTCGATCTTCAAGAGAAAATGGGTCTCATCCGGCCTAGTTCTTCTCCGTGGGGTTGTGGTGTTCTTTTTGTGAAGAAGAAGGATGGAACGGACCGACTTTGTGTTGATTACCGTCCATTGAACAAGAAGACCATCAAGAACAAATACCCACTTCCCAACATCAACGAGCTGTTCGAACAACTCAAAGGTGCCCAAGTATTCTCCAAGCTTGATCTCCGCATGGGTTATCATCATATTCGAATCCGTGAGCAAGATATTCCCAAGACGGCTTTCAGGACAAGCTATGGTTCATATGAATACACCGTCATGTCTTTTGGCCTCGTCAACGCTCCTCCGACGTTCTCTCGCATGATGAACTTCATCTTCAACGCCTACACCAATGACTTCATTTTGTTCTATCTCGACGACATTCTGGTTTTCTCGAAGAACAAGAAAGATCATGCCAAGCACTTGCGTTTGGTGCTCGATAAGCTCAGAGAACATCAGTTCTACGCCAAGTTCTCCAAGTGTGAATTTTGGCTCGATGAGGTTCTTTATCTTGGTCATATCATCTCTGCCAAGGGCATTGCCGTGAATCCTGAGAAGGTGTCTGCAATTGTGAATTGGGAACCTCCTCAGAACGTGAAGCAACTCCGTAGCTTCCTCGGTCTCGCAAGCTATTGCCGAAGATTCATTGAAAACTTTTCTAAGATCGCGAAGCCTATCTCTAATCTTCTCCAGAAGCACATCAAGTACGTTTGGTCTCCGGAGTGTGACATTGCTTTCAACACATTGAAAGAGAAATTGATCACTGCTCCAGTTCTCACTCCGCCTGATGAATCCAAGCCGTACGAGGTCTTTTGTGATGCCTCTCTCCAAGGTCTTGGCGCAGTATTGATGCAAGAGAAGAAAGTGGTTGCTTATACCTCTCGCCAGTTGAAGCCTAATGAGAAGAACTACCCCACTCATGATCTCGAGTTGGCGGCAGTTGTGCATGCTCTTTTGACTTGGAGACATCTCTTATTGGGAAGAAAAGTGGACATTTTCACTGATCACAAGAGTCTCAAGTACATCTTCACTCAGCCTAATCTCAACCTCAAGCAAACTCGATGGGTCGAAATGATTCAAGAGTATAATCCGAGTATCGAGTATACTCCAGGCAAGGCCAATGTGATTGCTGACGCATTGAGCAGAAATGCTTATTGCAACAGTCTGATTCTCAAGCCTTATCAACCCGAGCTTTATGAAGCTTTCCGCAAACTTAATCTGCAAGTTGTTCCTCAAGGTTTCCTTGCCAACCTTCAAGTCTCTCCTACCTTGGAAGATCAGATTCGCCAAGCCCAGCTTCTTGATGCTATGGTGAAAAAGGTGAAGATTGGGATTGCCAAGAGTCAACCCAAGTACAAGTGCTACCGCCTTGATGACAAGGACACTCTCTTCTTCGAGGATCGTATTGTTGTACCCAAAGGTGAACTTCGTAAAGTGATCTTGAACGAGGCTCACAATTCTCTCCTCTCCATCCACCCTGGAAGCACGAAGATGTATCAGGACCTCAAGCAAGCTTATTGGTGGACTCGAATGAAGCGCGAGATTGCTCAATTCGTGAATGAATATGATGTCTGCAGAAGAGTGAAGGCAGAACACCAAAGGCCAGCTGGTCTCCTCCAACCTCTTGCCATTCAGAATGGAAGTTTGACCACATTGAAATGGACTTCATGACTGGGTTTCCAAAGTCCAAGCGTGGCAATGATGCTATATTCGTTGTCATCGACAAACTCACCAAAGTGGCTCACTTTCTGCCTATCAAAGAGTCGATCACTGCAGCTCAATTGGCGGAACTATATACCTCTCGAATTGTCTCTCTGTACGGTATTCCACAAGTGATCTGTTCAGACCATGGCAGCATTTTTACCTCAAAGTTTTGGGATTCTTTTCGGAAGGCCATGGGCACCAACATCCGCTTCAGCACAGCTTTCCATCCTCAAACTAGCGGTCAAGTTGAGCGTGTCAACCAGATTCTTGAATATATGCTTAGGACTTGTGTGATCTCCTTCGGCATGAAGTGGGAGGATTGTCTTCCTTATGCTGAATTCTCCTACAACAATAGTTTTCAAGCAAGTTTGGGCAAGGTCCCATTTGAAATTCTGTATGGCAGGAAGTGCCGTACCCCTCTCAACTGGTCTGAAACCGGTGAACGTCAGCTTTTGGGTAATGACTTAATCACATAGGCAGAGGAAATGTGCAAAGTCATTCGAGATAACCTCAAAGCAGCCCAATCCTGCCAGAAGAGCTACTATGATAGTAAGCACCGTGATTTGGCTTTCGAGATCGGAGATCATGTTTACCTCCGCGTCTCTCCTATGAAAGGTACTCGTCGCTTCGGTATCAAAGGGAGGCTTGCCCCTAGATACGTGGGATCTTTCAAGATTGTCAGCAAGAGAGGCGACCTCGCCTATCAACTCGAGCTTCCTTCAAACTTTGCAAATGTTCATGACGTGTTCCATGTCTCTCAGCTTCCAAAGTGCTTCAAGACTCCTAACCGAACCGTCAACTTCGAGGACATTGAGCTCCAAGAAGATCTCTCTTATCGTGAGCACCCAGTTGCTATTCTTGAAGAGACTGAATGCAATACTCGCAACAAGTCAATCAAATTTCTCAAAGTCAAGTGGTCACACCATTCCGACCATGAAGCTACCTGGGAACGCGAGGATCACCTCCGTTCTGAGTACCCAGCATTCTTTCAGTCCTAGATCTCGGGACGAGATCCTTTCGTAGTGGTGGAGTGTCGTAACACCCCGGATGTAACTTTCCCAATTTGTACTCCAACTCTTGCCGTTTCCGGCGTTAAGTTATTTTATTTTCTCGGGTTCGGGTCTTTGTCTCCGTGTGTTGTTGTCGTTGTCATGCATCTCATATCATGTCATCATGTGCATTGCATTTGCATACGTGTTCATCTCATGCATTCGAGCATTTTCCCCGTTGTCCGTTTTGCATTCCGGTGCTTCATTCTCCTCCGGTGGTCATTTCTAGCTTTCTTTCGTGTGTGGGGATTAAACATTTCTGGATTGGACCGAGACTTGCCAAGAGGCCTTGGTTTACTACCGGTAGACCGCCTGTTAAGTTTCGTATCATTTGGACTTCGTTTGATACTCCAACGGTTAACCGAGGGACCGAAAAGGCCTCGTGTGTGTTGCAGCCCAACACCCCTCCAATTTGTCCCAAAACCCACCTAAGCCTTCTCCATCATCTAGATCGTTCGATCACGATCGCGTGGCCGAAAACCGCACCTCATTTGGACTCTCCTAGCTCCCACTATGCCTATAGATAGATCCCATCTCGAAATCCCGGGTCTCTTCTCCCCCTAACCCTAAAAATCCGCTCACCACTGCGCTGAACATGTCCGATTCGGCCGGACAAGCCGCCACCGCCGCCCGCGGCCACTGAGGCGCCACCACCTGTCGCCACCACGTCGCCCACCACC
>NC_041380.1:156950689-157074375 GCF_002162155.2 Triticum dicoccoides
CCGCTCGCCGCCTTCGCCGCCGCCGGCAACAGCGCCACCAGCCGCCACCGCGGGTCACCGTCCCCGCCCGGCGTCTCCTCTGTGACCCCCCTCGTCGCCCCGCCACGCCCGGCGACGGATCCGGCCACCCCGCCGCCGGATCTCGCCGCCCTGGCCCGGATCCGGCCTCCTCCTCGCCAGCATCGGCCACCACCTACTCGCCGGAGTGCGTGCACCGCTGCCTCGGTTCGCGTGCCACCGAAACCCTAGATCTGGTGGTTCTTTTTTTTCTAAGTCCCCGGAATTTCCTAGTCCATATGCTCCTGTTCATAGCCTCGTAACTTTGCATCCGTAGCTCCGTTTTTGGCATATAGCATATCAAAATGTTCATCTCAGAGAGCGCATCATTTCATTCCATTGCATCATTTTCATTTGAGTTCATCTTGATGCCAGAAATGATGTTAGAAGAGGGCTACTTGAGATAATTGTCAGATCTGCTACTCCATTTAGTTTTTTTTGTCATTTTTGCCATGATTATTGTGTGCATGATATGCCCTGATGCTCTACATATGTTTTGTTAAGGATTTTGTCATCTTTCCAGAGGTGCAACCCATGTATTTTTGTGATGTGTGTGGTGACTAGCACAAGCTTGCAAAGTAGTGCACTTGGTATTTCTGTTTTCAGGGACTTAGCATTTCCACTAAGTCCTTGAGCTGTTTATCTCATATGGCCATATGTTCATGTTGTTTCCTAGCGATCCGTGCCTCTTTTGAGGAAGATCAGTAAGGATGTTTTGTTAATCTTGTAGTTCTCTATCCATCCATGTTTTGTTTGCAATTTTGGAGCAACCTAGCTTGAGTCAATCGAGCTCTACTTTTGCTACTTTGTGAATCTGGGCAGATTGTCAACTTGTTTGCAATTTTGCCGATGATGTCGTAGTTGATCCGTGCATGCTATGCTATTATTCTTGCCATGTCTAGCTTGCATTTTGTGTGTTCTTGATAGATGTATGCTTAGTTTATCATTACTTGCACCGTAGTGAGTGCATCGAGCTCGTAAACATGCCTACTTGAGTTATGTTTCAGCATGTGCCAGTTTTCACCAAGTCTGAAAACTGATTATGTTTTTGCTATGTTCACATGCTTGCAATTGTATTTTCTGATCCCTTTTGGCTCAAGGTCACTAAGGAACTTTTGTTAACCTCTTTCAGTAGCTCTATGCCATGCTTTACTTTGCCATGTTCAGGTCCTGTAGCACGTAGTTTTGTTGCTCCGAAGAGTGCTACCTGATCTGAAATTCCAGACAAGTGTTAATTTCACTAAGTCTGAGATCTGTTTGCCATATGCATTTTTGCCATGCTTGTTTGAACCTGTTAATGGATGAATTGGCCGTAGCTCAGTGCTAGACTTTTGTTAAGCACCATGAATGAATCCCTGCCATGTATTTTGTTATCATGTTTGGGTGTTGTAGCATGTTCATTTCGTTGCATTTAGATGGCTACTTGTTGTAAATCACAGACCGGTGTCATATTTGAATCGCTTGCCATTTCCAAACCGTAACTCCGATTCCGGCGTTCTTTATATCGTTTTCAAGCGATTTCATCTCATCTTTCCAGTGGCACACTTGGATTCCCATGTTGAGGCCAGGGTCATGTATTCCTTGTCACATCTTGCATATGCATCCCGCATCGCATCCCGCATAACATACCATTTTTGCATCATTTTGTTTGATCCTTGCACGTGGTTGATTGTGTCCTTGTTGCTTGTTTGTCTTGTTTGGGTAGAGCCGGGAGACGAGTTCGCTAACGAGGAGCCTGTTGAGTTTGCTTTCAGGGATCCAGTCAACTCTGACAACTTTGCAGGCAAGATGATCATACCCTCGAGATCACTACTATCTTTGCTATGCTAGTTTGCTCGCTCTTTTGCTATGCCAATGCTACGATTCCTACCACTTGCTTTCAAGCCTCCCAAATTGCCATGTCAAACCTCTAACCCACCATGTCCTAGCAAACCGTTGATTGGCTATGTTACCGCTTTGCTCAGCCCCTCTTATAGCGTTGCTAGTTGCAGGTGAAGATTGGAGGCCGTTCCTTGTTGGAATTTTTATTTACTTGTTGGGATATCATTATATTATCTTGTTATCTAAATGCATCTATATACTTGGTGAAAGGGTGGAAGGCTCGGCCTCTCGCCTAGTGTTTTGTTCCACTCTTGCCGCCCTAGTTTCCGTCATATCGGTGTTATGTTCCCGGATTTTGCGTTCCTTACGCGGTTGGGTTATAATGGGAACCCCTTGATAGTTCGCCTTGATTAAAGATTTTCCAGCAATGCCCAACCTTGGTTTTACCATTTGCCACCTAGCCTGTTTTCCCCTGGGTTTCCGGAGCCCGAGGGTCATCTTATTTAAACCCCCCGGGCCAGTGCTCCTCTGAGTGTTGGTCCAAACTAGAGTCCTGTGCAGCGCCCCCTCGAGGAAACTCGAGGTTTGGTTTTAGTTGTATGGAGCGCTCATCTGAGTGTGCCCTGAGAAAGAGATATGTGCAGCTCCTATCGGGATTTGTCGGCAGATTCGGGCGGTGTTGTTGGTCTTGTTTTAACCTGCCGATGTGTCTTGAATAACCGAGATACCGAGTCTGATCGGAACATCTTGGGAGGAGGTCTATTCCTTCGTTGACCGTGCGAGCTTGTCATGGGCTAAGTTGGGACTCCCGTGCAGGGATTTGAACTTTCGAAAGCCGTGCCCGCGGTTATGGGCAGATGGGAATTTGTTAATGTCCGGTTGTAGATAACTTGAACCTTAAATTAATTAAAATGAATCAACTAAGTGTGTTACCGTGATAGCCTCTTCTCGGCGGAGTCCGGGAAGTGGACACGGTGTTGGAGTAATGTTTGCGCAGGTTGCTCTCTAGTTTCTCGCTCGCGCTTTGCCTCCTCTTCTCGCTCTCTTTTGCGAATAAGTTAGCCACCATATTCTGCTAGTCGCTTGATGCAGCTCCTCCTATATTTACCCAGCCTTACCTATAAGCTTAAATAGTCTTGATCGCGAGGGTGCGAGATTGCTGAGTCCCTGTGGCTCACAGTTTACTATTACACCAGATGCAGGGCCTGATGATTCCGCTCCAGGAGACGCGTTTGAGCTCAAGTGGGAGTTTGATGAAGACTCTCAACGTTACTATGTTTCCTTTCCTGATGATCAGTAGTGGTGCCAAGTTGGGGTTGATTGGGACCGTGTCGCATGTTGGGTTCTCTCTTATTTTGGCGCCATAATCGGGCCATGAGTGTTTGGTTGATGTAATGTTATTTATGTACTTGATTGACGTGGCAAGTGTAAGCCAACTATGTTATCTCCCCTTTTATTACATATATATTACATGGGATGTTGTGAAGATTGCCTAACTTGCGACATATGCCTTCAATGCGATTATGCCTCTAAGTCGTGCCTCGACACGTGGGAGATATAGTCGCATCGAGGGTGTTACATGATCTTAGCGGGAGGAAAATACTTAGAGATAAAAGCATCATTGCACTTATTCCATGAATCGATACTATTTTTAGGCGAAGACGAAAACCAAGTTTTAGCATGATCTCTAAGAGAAAACGGGAATATCTTCAATTTAACAATATCATTATCCACATCTTTCTTCTTTTGCATATCACACAAATCAAACAAAGTTGTTTAGATGGGTAGCGGCATCTTCACTAGGAAGGCCGGAATACGGATCTTTCATGACAAGATTCAGCAAAAGAGCATTAATTTCACAAGATTCAGCATCGGTAAGAGGAGCAATCGAAGTGCTAATAAAATCATTATTGTTGGTATTGGAAAAATCACACGATTTAGTTTTATCTTGAGCCATCATGACAAACAAGCAATCCAACACACAAGCAAACAAGAAATAAGCAAAAAGAGGCGAACTGGAAAAGAGAAGGGAAACGGAAAAAGAGGACGAATAAAACGGCAAGGGTGAAGTGGGGGGGGGAGGAAAACGAGAGGCAGATGGAAAATAATGTAATGCGAGGGGTAAGAGTTTATGATGGGTACTTGGTATGTCTTGACTTGTGCGTATACTCCCGGACAACGGTGCCAAAAATCCTTCTTGCTACCTCTTGAGCACTGCGTTGGTTTTCCCTTGAAGAGGAAAGGATGATGCAGCAAAGTAGAGTAATTATTTCCCCCAGTTTTTGAGAACCAAGGTATCAATCCAGTAGGAGACTACACGCAAGTCGCTCGTACCTACACAAACAAATAAGAACCTCGCAACCAACGCGATAAAGGGGTTGTCAATCCCTTCACGGCCACATACGAGAGTGAGATCTGATAGAGATAATAATGATAAGATAAATATTTTTGGTATTTTTATGATTTAGATTAAAAGTAAATATTGCAAAATAAACGGTGCTAGAAATAACTTGTTGACAAGAGATTAATATAATGGAGAATAGACTCGGGGCCATAGGTTTCAGTAGTGGCTTCTCTCAAGATAGCATAAGTATTGCGGTTTGTGAACAAATTACATTCGAGCAATTGATAGAAAAGCGAATAATTATGAGAATATCTAGGCATGATCATGTATATAGGCATCATGTCCGTGACAAGTAGACCGACTCCTGCCTGCATCTACTACTATTACTCCACACATCGACCGCTATCCAGCATGCATCTTGAGTATTAAGTTCATAAGCATAGAGTAACACACTAGGTAAGATGACATGATGTAGAGGGATAAACTCAAGCAATATGATATAAACCCCATATTTTTATCCTCGATGGCAATAATAGAATACGTGTCGTTTCCCTTTCTGTCACTGGGATCGAGCACCGCAAGATTGAACCCAAAGCTAAGCACTTCTCCCATTCCAAGAAAGGTCAATCTAGTAGGCCAAACCAAACTGATAATTCGAAGAGACTTGCAAAGATAACCAATCATGCATAAAAGATTTCGGAGAAGAATCAAATATTGTTCATAGATTGACTTGATCATAGACCCACAATTCATCGGATCTCGACAAACACACCGCAAAAAGAGTTACATCGAATAGATCTCCAAGAAGATCGAGGAGAACTTTGTATTGAGATTCAAAGAGAGAGAAGAAGCCATCTAGCAAATAACTATGGACCCGAAGGTCTAAAGTAAACTACTCACACATCATCGGAGGGGCTATGGAGTAGATGTAGAGGACCTCCATGATCGAAGCCCCCTCCGGCGGAGCTCCGGAAAAGGCCCCAAGATGGGATCTCTTGGGTACAGAAGGTTGCGGTGGTGGAAATTGGGTTTCGTGGTGCTACTCGATGTTTTTAGGATATATGAGTATATATAGGAGTAAGAAGTAGGTCGGTTGAGCCACGAGGGGCCCACGAGGGGGGAGGGCGCACCCAGTGGGTAGGCGCGCCCCCTGCCTCGTGGACTCCTTGTTCGTTTCTTGACGTCCACTCCAAGTCCTCTGGATCACGTTTGTTCCTAAAATCAAGTTTGTTCCAAAAATCACGTTCCCGAAGGTTTCATTCCGTTTGGATTCCGTTTGATATTCCTTTTCTGCGAAACACTGAAATAGGCAAAAAAACAACAATTTGCACTGCGCCTTGGGTTAATATGTTAGTCACAAAAATAATATAAAAGTGTAAAATAAAGCCCGTTAACATCCAAAACAGATAATATAATAGCATGGAACAATCAAAAATTATAGATACGTTCGAGACGTATCAGTCGTCGCCGGAGTAGGAGCCGATGGAGAGGTCTTTGGAGAAGACCATGGCGACCCTAACAGTAGGATGGGAGACATCGAGAGCGAGGAAACGGCTATAGCTTAGAAAGGAAGGAAGGAAGGAGGAAACAAGGGAAATGTGACTTGTGGTCGGGGAGAAAAGGGGGTGGGGAAGGGGGGCGGGGTAGATATTTTGGCGGTAGGCCAAAATTTTGGAAATGTGGAGGGAAACTTTGCGCGCGGTGCCGCTGGACCATTTACTTTGAACGATTGTGTGCATCGCAAATGATTCTTCTGCTTTACGCGCATGGGATGAGTTTGATAATTGAAATTTTGGTGGAAATTTCCCCGGGTACGTCATTGCATAATTTAACATCGCTTGCTAATTTGGGCACACAAAAGAACGTACACCAGACAGACCACACTTATTGAATCAAGCAATTTTAGTAATTAAACAGAGCCAGTTGACCTAAACATTGCTCTAACAAAAGACCATCATTAAAAACAAAGCCTAAGTACGCATAATTTTAATAAATCCGCCGCCGCGCCGGCCTATGCATCGCTGGTGTGAGATGAGACATCGATGACTTGTCCTGGCGACATGCCGCCGTTGGTGGACTCCGCGTCCCCCCTTCTGAAGTTGACCGCGTCCTCGTCCTCGTCCTCGGCACCGCCCTCAAGGTTGTAGTACTCGTAGTAGTGGCTGCGCCAGAGCTCACGTTGGCACTCCACCGCCTATGCCTCGACGGATAGACTTTTCTCTACCTCGAAAGTTTGGACACACACCCCTCACAAACCGGAGAAACTCACTAGAAGGTTCGTGGTTCCGAGAGGGAACAATGCATGTTTGATGTCGAACAAAGAAAGCTTCCTCATACGACCTTTAATTTTTTTTCTATGTTTAACATGCACTAATACAACTGTCATGTGAAAATTTAGAAAATTTCATGGGTCATTTGACCTTTCAAAGACATTTAAGTGATTTTTTAGCCATTTAATGACCGTAATTCAAATTTGAACTACATCTACATGCAACGGCTAACCATAACGGTTTGAAAAATCATATTTTTGTACTTGTGTGCGAGTTAAAAAATCATCAGACGATGTAAATATATGGTGTTCAAAAAAAGAAAATGTAAAAATCTCACAAGACAACCGCCCCCACATGATTGGCACTCTATCTCGCAACTCGAGGTTTGGTAGGTGAGTGGCGGGGATCATTAATCAGACAAGATTCTGTATTGGAAACCGTCAGCTATTATGTTCACACACGGATTTTGCTGCGGGAATCATGTGTAATTCAAACTACAGTACTCATAAATTTCAGCGACCGGCGTGTGTACTGTTTCCGTTGATCTAGATTCCGGCCGCCAACAAATACTACCTTTCTCACGTCGTCCCGCCTGCATTCTCATCTACATCCTCCCCTCGCTCGCCCTCTCTCTCTCTCTCTCAAATCTCTACCATGGCGACGCTGGTCTGCCCATGCGTCGAAGAGGAGTCGCCACCCCACGAGGACGCTCACTCGAATAGCAGTAACGAGGACCCCTACGCGCCGCCGGACGAGGTTGGACCGGACCCCCCAACTTTGGATTGGTTTTGGGGCCAGTACAATCTTTGTCTGTGGGAGTTGCTGCTGCCGGCTGAGATAGCTAGGCAAGTGGCATTCAAGAAGGAGATGGCGAAGGAGGAAGCCAGGTACCAGGCGGCCTGTGAAGCTCGTGATGCCGCCTGGAAAAAGGAGGCGCCGGAGCTTTGGGGGCGGGCGCGTTGTCGTGCGGAGGAGGTGTACGAAGATGGGTATTCGCAAGGAAGATCATAGGCGCTGGGCACCTCATCGCTGCTTGGAGGTGGGCCGATAAGCTCTAGCGTGCCACCAACGAGAAGCTCTAGTGGGCGCCCAACGAAGAGGCAGATCGATACGCCAAACGCGGTGAGGCGGAGGAGGCGGAGTACTGCCTCCGCACTGGGAAGACGCCGCACACCAGGAAGCTACTGGCGAGGGGCTGCCGGAATACTGGCCCAGGAGGGATTATTAGTTTTAGTATTGTTTGTTTTCAATTTTATGCATTGTACCTAGTAGTTAACTATCATCACGTATATGTGATGATATTCTATGATGAACTAATAGACAATTGATATATATATATATATATATATATATATATATATATATATATATATATATATATATATATATTATGAGTTCCATTTTCTATCTGTTTTATATACTAATTTGAATCTAGCTGTTAGCATCCACATATACAGAATAGAAAGTGTATATACACACATTGAAACCGAACATATAAGAACGGAAAACAGAGTACACACATTGAAACAAAGGAATAAACAAAGCAATACTATGATAGTTGTGAATACATAGCTATCCACGTCAAAACGAGTCAACAAAATAAAACGCGTCCATGAGACCAAGACCAGCAGCCCTTGCCTACGGTAGATCTTGGCTCTGCCTGAACTTGTGCAGGTGTTCGTTCAAATGGTCGACACGCTCACGGTACATGTAATGCCCCAATAGTTAAGCTACAATATTCACACACTAATTGTTTCATGTCATCGCAATTAATTTTCTAAACCCCACTTTGATCCAAACCGAGTTTAAATTCAAAATTTAAAATAAAGTCAAAACTATTTTTTCTTCAAAATGCAAAATAAATTGTTCATAATTTGAAAAATATTCTCTAAAATTTTTCATGATGAAACCAACCTCATTTGAATTCCCAAAATGCCCCTGAGAATTAATTTAGTGGTCTAGCAACAATTAAAATTGGTATATTCAATTTATAAAAATAGATAGACAACTCCTTTTGCCCCAATTTTTTTTGCCGTCTAATATTGTTGCGCTTGATTTATGTGCAAAGTTTCCCAAGGAACAAAACTCATTTCGTACCTCAAATAAATCTAAAACAGGAGCTAAAAGCTTTAACAGAAAAAGAAAATAAAAAGGCGGAGACAACACTGCTCACATACAGCACATAGGTATAGTGCGGCCCAGCCCACTCAACGGGCCTCCTCCTACTTCACATACAGAGGCAGGGGCACCATGGCGCACACACGCCGTCCACGCCCGGATTGCCTTCATCCGAGCGCTCCTAGAGGTGTATAAGTGTTCCCCCAACTTTGTTGACGAACCCTAGCCCCCGAAATTCCCCTCTATCACTCGTGTTTCTCCTCTGAACCTCGTGCACGACATGCCATCGCCGCACCTACGTCGATCCCGCGGCCACCGGCTCCCCATTGCTGCATTGCCATGTCTATGAGGTTCTCCGTCGTCCGCTCCTTTGTCTCCACCACCGGATCAAGACCGGGGAGCCACACCGACGATGCACACGTCTTCTTCTTCGCCCACGGCCATCGCCGTCGATCTCCACCACTGGCGCCTCCCGGCCTCACCGAGCTCATCCACGGCCTCTCCAGGGTGAGCCTCCACCCGTTCCCCCTTTCTTCCCCTCTCCCCGACTCCGTTTGTCGCCGTCCCGCGCCGCCCAAACTCCGGCGGCTGCGGTCCGCGCCTGTGCCTCACGCTACGGCACCCCGTGCGTGCCCCCTGGCCGCGTCCGACCGCATGCCGGTCGTCCCCTGGCCATGTCCTGGTCGCCCTGGCCGTGGCCATCGCTAGCCGGCGCTAACCACACACCAGGCTCTGCTCGCTGCTTGCTGCTGCTCTGCTCGTTACCGCCCCTACTGCTCCTCGTACCGCTCTTGCTAATGCGCTATTCCTGCTGGTTGTGCTGCTCAGGCTTAGCTGCTGCTGCTGCCTTGCTTGCTATTGCCGCTCGTGAGCTGTTGCTCCTATGGCTGCTGCTTTGCTGCTCCTATTGTTGCCGGCTGCCGCTGCCCCTTTTGCTTCTCCTATTGCTGCCCGCTTTTTACTACTGCTGCCGCCGCCTGCTAATGCTCTTGGCTGCCTCGGCACCACCCTGCAGCCCGCCTCTCCCATACAAAGCCGCTCCTAGCCGACCATGGCCATCATGGCCTTTGAGCCATGCATACTGGCAGTGATGTGCCCAGCCGAAGGGCATGCTTTGAGCCTCTGCCAAACACGTTGGCCACTAGATTAGGATTAGTATTATTTAACTAACGTTCTAACCTTAGATGCTAAATACAGTATGGCTTAGGGTCCCCACTACCTAGTTTTGACTAGTCAACCCAGTCAATGTTGATTGTTGACCCTCCTGACTCAGCACCCCCTGGCCCACTTTCATACACTATACTAGGGAACCCCTGGTGCATTTAGGAAATTCCTATTTAATTTCGAATTATTAATAACTTCAGAAAATCTTTTAAACTTTGAAAAATCATAGTAATTAAATTGTAACTTAGATGAAAATATTTTATATATGAAAGTTGCTCAGAAAAATCCAACGAATCCAATTTCGTGGTCCGTTAATCTGTCACATGCCCCTAGCATGCTGAACATGGAACCGTCCTATCTCTTTCGTTTGTCCGGAAAACGTCAGACGCCGGAAAAACTCCTCCAGATGTTTTCCCTCCCCATATGCAATGTCTAGCACTGCATTAGTTCACCCCTAACACCTCGTATTACCATGTTAAGCTTTATGATGCTTTGTTTGCTTTATATTTATTGTTTCTTCCCCCTCTTCTCTCCGGTAAACCCCAAAACCGATGCGGCCCCTGTGATCAACTACGTCGACAACGACACTTCTTCCTTTTCAGCAGATCTTCCAGGCAAGCCCCCCCCCCTTGATCATTCCGATATCGCCCATTTTATTCTCTTATGCTTGCATTAGATTTTGCTACTGTAATTGATTGCTTCTATTCTGATGCATAGCTTGCTTTTGTACCTGATGTCGTACCTTACCTGCTTATTCTAAACTGCTTAGTATAGACTAGTTAGAGATCCATTAGTGACCCCCACCTTGTCCCAGTTGCCCAGCTTTATGTTCGATGACTCGATCAATGTGATCGACGTCCAGGCCCCGACACCGCAGATCACCCCCTTAGTTGTACGACTCTGCAGAGTTACTATCGAATGCCGAGGGTGATACCTCATCAGCACTTCTGATGTTAACCAAGTAGTGTAGCTATTCGGTCGTGGTCATTGAGGATGATTCCTCCTTGACCACTCCCGATAATGACTCTGTCGTGCAACCCCTCAAGTGTGGACCAACGAGGGTGATTCCTCCAAGTCCACCTTGATGGTTACATCGAGTGGGAATCCATAGAGGGTGCTTTCCTCAGGTTTCCCCTTGCTGTTTCAGAAACACGGATACTTTGACTTACCACAGAGCCATGATGACATCGGGTCGGTCCCGAGGGGTAACCGCGAGGGATGTGAAGTCGGGTTGATCTGGAGGATACCCGCAAGTTTTCCACGCGACGCTGTCGGGCATTCTTAGCCCTTGCCGCAAGTCCGTGAGACGGGCGACAGGACCACATATCGTGGATCATTGATCGTTACCGCAGACTACCAAGACACTAACGGTTTGGATATTTGATCTGAGTAGGCCTCTGTCCTTTTTCGCACTAACCACCACGCGGGAATAAGTATGGGCACTCTACATCGTATGTATCGGCCGAAAGCTCAACGGACGTCAGCGATGGAGCGGTGCATGCCGGGTTGGATTGGAACGCCTCGCCTTGTATAAGGGAGGCTAGGTCTGCTCATCGGCCGCGTACACAACATGCAGGATTGCAAAGGACGATGGTCCATGACCCCTTCGCATTTAGGATGTAGACCAGCGTGCTGGCCTCTCCGTTGAGCCTAGGTAGGACTGCGGTGTGTTGACCGGCCGAGGCCGATCATGACCTGATGGTGTGTCTGGCCGGAGTTGATCGAGCGTGTTGGGTAAGTAGTGCACCCCTGCAGGGAAGTATTCTATCTATTCAAATAGCCGTCTCCATGGTAACGGACGCTTGGAGTTGTATGTCGATCGATACAACTAAAACTGGATACTGGATGCTAAGGCATGTAATGGATATGATGGCTCCGGGATTGTTTCCTCGCAGGGAGTCGAGGAAGTGATCTCTGGGCAATGTTACAACATTTTACTAATATTAGAATATGCCACTCTTATCTCTTCTGATGCTGCAAGATGCTTGGAGCTGCTTGAAGATGCTTGTCTTTGATAGGCTAGGCTTTCCACTTCTCTTCTGGCACTCTGCAGTTTAGTCCACGGATACATCCCATTCCTTTGATACAGATGCATATTTAGTTTAGATCTGATGTAAGTCTTGCGTGTACTTTGGATGAGTACTCACGGCTGCTTTGCTACCTCTTTTTCCCCATACCCGATTGTTGCGAGCAGATGATGGATCCTAGGAGCCAAATGACACCACTAATGACTACTAGTACCCCGAGGGTGCCTACTACTACGTGGCGGCCACTGACGACCTGGAGTAGTTAGGAGGCTCCCAGGCAGGAGGCATTGCTTTTCGATCGTTGTTGCTTTTGTGCTAGCCTTCTTAAGGCAGATTTGTCTAACTCATGTCTGTACTCAGATATTGTTGCTTCCGCTGACTCTTGTGTATTCGAGCTTATCTATTCGAGCCCTCGAGGCCCCTGGCTTGTAATATAAAGCTTGTATTATTTTAATTTGTGTCTAGAGTTGTGTTGTGATATCTTCCGGTGGGTCCGTGATCTTGATCGTACACATTTGCGTGTATGATTAGTGTACAATTGAATCAGGGGCGTCACAAGTTGGTATCAGAGCCGACTGCTTGTAGGTAGTCCCCTTTCCAACTCCTTGGCCGAAGTTGAGTCTAGTCACTCATTTTTTACTAACATGGTTGTGTGTCTTACCGGCGCACGTCGCCATTGGGTGGTATTAGGATCTTTTATTCCTTGATCTATACTCTGGGACTCTGTTCTCTCTTTTATTCGGGTTAAACGAATTTACTAACTACATTAGGTTCTCATAACGACTTTCCCTGGAGAGCCCCTTTATTCCGGATGGTGGCCAGCTTCACCAGAAGACTTTGAAGATACTCTCGGATCTACTCCCGAGAATTTGTGTTCATATCTTTTGCAATCCCTTAGCACCGTTGAATCCTTATGGATAACTGCATACCTCGCCGTTCATACTTCCATCCCTAGTTGTTCTTGTTATTACAAGATACCCGAAAGTATTCTCCGACTTTTGAGAATCCTTTTTCCGACTGGCTTGCAGCTCTTCTCCGCCTGAATAAACCTACGAATAATTCCTCACACTTATCGGGGATTCGTTCATCCCCAGTTGATCATATGTCTCATAAAATTCTTTGAATGTAATTCGATCTCCCGAAGATCCTTTGCAGCCTAGTGCTCCCGAAAGTCTTGTCTGCCTACATTATGGTTAAATCCATATGTCCGGCAATATTCGTTAACATCCTTTGTCATTATCATCTTGAGCCTATTGATTCATTATGTTGCGATTGCTCGCAATCATCAGTCAGACCCTAAAATTTGACCTTCCTGCTCATACGTCATTATGGACATGAGTTGGATCTCGGTCAATCATGTTGTAATTGACTGTCCACCTAGTTCCCTTAAACTTGAACGCCGAATTATTCAGCTATTTCTATAATCGGATGCCTTTGCATTCTTTCCTTCTTCTGATTGAGTACTGATACTCACATCAGATCCATTAAGGATCATTGAATCCTTTGTTGGATTATTATCCGGCAATGTCCTTCATATTGAAAATCTCGTGTGCTCTTCCCCTGATATCGATTGCCTTCTGTAAATTGTTTCCTCTGCTTATTGTCAATCATGCTCTGCTAGTGAGCTGATGTTATATGCTCTGGAAGTTAGTGGTATATGTTCATAAGATACCCCTACGGGTTGAACCTATGCCTTCCCTAATCCGCGTGAACTCAAAAGAGATGTGAGTCATACTCTTCTAGTGCTTCACCAGATAAATCTTTTGCATTACAAATTCTTCGAAAACGAGGACTGAACGAAAGAAGAAGTGGCAGTCGACCTTGAACCTTTGTGTTCATGCCCATGAACCCGATGTAGAACTTATCATGGAAGCTGCTCGTCAAAATAATTACCCCTTGTTATAAGTTCATCTTGTATCGGTGGTTTGATCATTCATAATCGTGGTTCCGACCATAGTTTCTCCTTAATTCCTTTTCCCGAACAAGTTAAAATACTTGTCTCATGCAAGTCATTTCACCTGTCCAAAATCTAATTTGATCTACCTTCAAGTATTTCCTCATGTTATCTCGAGGATATTGTGTCATTGCACTACCTCTTGTAAATTCTTAATTGGAGTGATACTCCGTCACATCATTCCTAGCCTGATCGGCTATATCATTATCGTGCTAATTTTAACTGTGCTACCTGGTCCTTATTCACGGAGCACAACTTGTTAACGATGAGCGAAGCTTACATCGATCTTCCTCATCTTATCATTCCACCTTGAACAACAAGCTTGAATCCGAGCTTGTGTCGTACCATGGTTCCAATAGCCTTCGCTTCATCATTCATTTTGCTTGATGTCATTGCTGCTCCATGGCCTCTTCATAGAGCCTCTCGACAAAATTTGTCGTGATGACCATCAATATACTGCCTTGTTCTAAGATATCAATCGAATTCCCGAGGAGAAATACCATCCTTGCCCGTCGATGATTCGTGTTGTCATCGACACCATCCTTGACTTCCTGCCAATACATACTTGGTCATGTTTTGGTTATATCTTACCTTCCTTGACATTCTTGGAAGTGTTCCTTTGTACTTCTTGTGACCTTCAGATTCAATCTTGCTTGAAACACCATGTTAATGTTACCTCGAAGCATGACTGTGGTATGCCGAACAACAACAATAACATTGGAAGTGCATTGCCAAATGTTTCTTGCTCTATTATCCAAACACCGTTGTATGGATAACATCATGAATTCCCTTGCCCCTTTATCCAAATGGTGATTGATGACCCACAAGTATAGGAAATGATAAGCGGTTTCCAGCAAGTTATTCTCTGCAAGTACTGAAATAAGTGGTAACAGATAGTTTTGTGATAAGATAATTGTAACGAGCAACAAGTAACAAAAGTAAGTAAGGTGCAGAAAGGTAGCCCAATCCTTTTTGTAGCAAAGGACAAGCCTGGAAAAACTCTTGTATGAAGTAAAGCGCTTCCGAGGACACATGGGAATATCATCAAGCTAGTTTTCATCACGCTCATATGATTCGCGTTCGGTACTTTGATAATTTGGTATGTGGGTGGACCGGTGCTTGGGTGCTGCCCTTACTTGGACAAGCATCTCACTTATGATTAACCTCTATTGCAAGCATCCACAAATACAACAAAAGTATTAAGGTAAACCTAACCATAGCATGAAACATATGGATCCAAATCAGCCCCTTACGAAGCAACGCATAAAATAGGGTTTAAGTTTCTGTCACTCTAGCAACCCATCATCTACTTATTACTTCCCAATGCCTTCCTCTAGGCCCAAATAATGGTGAAGTGTCATGTAGTCGACGTTCACATAACACCACTAGAGGAGAGACAACATACATCTCATCAAAATATCGAACGAATACCAAATTCACATGACTACTAATAGCAAGACTTCTCCCATGTCCTCAGGAACAAAAGTAACTACTCACAAAGCATAAACATGTTCATAATCAGAGGGGTATTAATGTGCATATAGGATCTGAACATATGATCTTCCACCAATTAAACCAACTAGCATCAACTACAAGGAGTAATTAACACTACTAGCAACCTACTAGCACCAATCCCGAACTTTGAGACAAGAATTGGATACAAGAGATGAACTAGGGTTTTGAGATGAGATGGTGCTGATGAAGATGTTGATGGAGATTGCCCTCGCCCGATGAGAGGAGCTTTGGTGAGGACGATGGCGATGATTTCCTCCTCTGGGAGGGAAGTTTCCTCGGTAGAACAGCCCCGCCAGAACTCTAGATTGGCTCCGCCAAGGTTCCGCCCCGTGGCGGCGGAGTTTCGTCCGAGAAGACGGCTTATGATTTTTCCCATCGAAAGATTCCATATAGCAGAAGATGGTCACTGGAGGGCCACCAGGGGGCCCACGAGGTAGGGGGCGCGCCCAGGGGGGTAGGGCGCGCCCCCACCCTCGTGGGCAGGGTGTGGCCCCCCTGGTGATGTTCTTGCGCTCAATGTTTTTTATATATTTGGAAAACATCATCCGTGAAGTTTCAGGACTTTTGGAGTTGTGCAGAATAGGTCTCTAATATTTGCTCCTTTTCCAGCCAGAATCCCAGCTGCCGGCATTCTCCCTCTTTATGTAAACCTTGTAAAATAAGAGAGAATAGGCATAAGTATTGTGACATAATGTGTAATAACAGCCATAATGCAATAAATATTGATATAAAAGCATGATGCAAAATGGACGTATCAACTCCCCCAAGCTTAGACCTCGCTTGTCCTCAAGCGAAAAGCCAAAATCGAAAAATATGTCCACATGTTTAGAGATGAAGGTGTCGATAAAAATAAAATACGGACATGAGGGCATCATGATCATTCTTAGAACAGCGACTTATATACTTCTTGGCATATGACATCTTATGCTAGAGTAATAATTCAATCACAATATCAAGTATGAATTGTAAACTTCATTGAAAACTGACAAACTATAATCTCAATCATTGAGGCAATTGCAATTTATCATAACATAGGAAAGAGTCAATGTATAAGAGCTTTTCAGCAAGTCCACATACTCAACTATCATATAGTCTTTCACAATTGCTGACACTCACGCAATACTTATGGGTATGGAGTTTTAATCGGACACAGAGAAAGATAGGGGCTTATAGTTTTGCCTCCCAACGTTTTACCTCAAGGGTGATGTCGACAGTAATAGTTCATGAAAACCCACATCCAATTAGCCATATATACCGGGATCTTTCCAACATATTGTGCTTGCCAAAGGGTAAAATGTAAAAAAGAAGGGTGAAGATCACCATGACTCTTTTGCAGTAAAGGAGATAAAAGTAAAAGATAGGCCCTTCGCAGAGGGAAGAAGAGGTTGTCATGCGCTTTTATGGTTGGATGCACAAAATCCTAATGTGAAAGAACATCACTTTATATTGCCACTTGTGATATGGACCTTTATTATGCAGTCTGTCGCTTTTATTACTTCCATATCACACGATTGTATAAAGCTTATTTCCTCCACACCAATCAATCATACATATTTAGAGAGCAATTTTTATTGCTTGCACCGATGACAACTTACTTGATGGATCTTACTCAATCCATAGGTAGGTATGGTGGACTCTCATGGCAAAACTGGTTTAAGGGTATTTAGAAGCACAAGTAGTATCTCTACTTGGTGCAATGAATTTGGCTAGCATGAGGGAGAAAGGCAAGCTCAACATGTTGGAGGATCCAAGACGATATAATTTATCTCAGATGTAAGAAAACATAACCCATTATGTTGTCTTCCTTGTCCAATGTCAACTCTTTAACATGTCATATTTTAATGAGTGCTCACAATCATAAAAGATGTCCAAGATAGTATATTTATATGTGAAGACCTCTCTTTCTTTATTACTTCCTATTAATTGCAACGATGACCAAAACTATGTTTGTCAACCCTCAATAACTTTTATTCATCATGCTCTTTCTATGTGAGCTCATTACTCTCCATAAGACTCACATGATCTCTTTGTTTCTTTTTATTTCCTTCTCTTTTATTTTATTTTATTTGGGATCATGGCAAAAATAAGCAAGCCCTTGACTCAACACTAATCTTTATTATATAGCTCACGGACTCAGTTACATAGAAGGGTCATAAAGAAAAACTCACAACTAGATCATACTAAGAACTTTTATTCTACTAGATCAAAATATTACCAAAAGGATCGAACTAAGAAAAACAGTAAAGATAAAAGTGATGGTGATATGATACCGGGGCACTCCCCCAAGCTTGGTAGTTGCCAAGTGGAGTGCCCATACCAGATACTCAATTCTTCTTTGTTGGTGAAGAAGGTGGAGTTGTTGATGATGTATAGTCGCACATCGAGCGTAGGAGGTCTTCTAGCTTGCGGATAATGCCCTTGAGTGCGATGATATGATCCTTCAACAAAATATTTTCACATGTGAGATACTTATTTTGTATACGAGCCAACTCAATCATCTTGAAGGCTTCGATTTCTGTTGGGGTAAGAAGATTGTGATCCAGTTGAAGGGTGTCCTCTGTTGCTAGAACTTGGTCATCCATGGCCTTCTTGATCCCTTCATCCTTGTTGATCTCCATAGGTTCTTCTCTCTTCAGCTCTATCTTCATTAGCCAAGCATCATTTCCCTCATGGTTGGAGGAGGGAGACGACATAGTGGCCTTGACAATCCTGACAGAAACAGCTCGAAACAAAAACAAGAGGATTTTGCGTGATACGGGAGTCAAAACCTTCGGGAGATTATATAATGAATTTTTACCGAGCAAAATACGTGTCCTGTAAGAAAACGAAGTCCGGAGAGCACACGAGGTGCCCACGAGGTAGGGGGTGCACCCAGGGGGGTAGGGCGCACCCTCCACCCTCGTGGGGCCCTCGTGTCCTTTCCGGACTGCTGCTTATTTTTCTATTTTTCTAAATATTCCAAAACGGAGAAATATTGCCTTAAAAACTGTTTTGGAGTCGGTTTACTTACCGTACCACATACCTATTCCTTTTTGGTGTCTGAAACATTCCAGAAAGTGTCCTTTATGTACTTTTCGGTGTCTGAAACATTTATGGGATTACCTGAGATATAATATTTGATTCTTTGACCATTTACCACTTTCGGATTTGTGCCTTCGAAGTTGTTGATTTTTATGGCACCGGAACGATAGACCTCCTCGATAACGTAGGGACCTTCCCATTTAGAGAGAAGTTTTCCTGCAAAAAATCTTAAACGAGATTTGTATAGCAATACATAATCACCTACATTAAACTCACGCTTTTGTATTCTTTTATCATGCCACCTTTTAACCTTTTCTTTAAACAACTTGGCATTTTTGTAGGCTTGGGTTCTCCATTCATCAAGTGAATTAATATCAAATAACCTCTTCTCACCGGCCAGTTTAAAATCATAATTTAGTTCTTTAATAGCCCAATAAGCCTTGTGTTCTAGTTCGAGAGGTAAGTGACATGCTTTTCCATAGACCATTTTATACGGAGACATACCCATAGGATTTTTATATGCAGTTCTATAGGCCCATAATGCATCATCAAGTTTCTTGGACCAATTCTTTCTGGACCTATTAACAGTCTTTTGCAAAATTAATTTGAGTTCTCTATTACTCAATTCTACTTGACCACTAGACTGAGGGTGATAAGGGGATGCAATTCTATGATTAACATCATATTTAGTAAGCATTTTACGGAAAGCACCATGAATAAAATGTGAACCACCATCAGTCATTAAATATCTAGGAACTCCAAACCTTGGAAAAACAACTTCTTTAAGCATTTTAATAGAAGTGTTATGATCAGCACTACTAGTTGGAATAGCTTCTACCCACTTAGTAACGTAATCAACAGTAACTGAAATATGTGTATAACCATTAGAGGAAGGGAAAGGTCCCATATAGTCAAAGCCCCAAACATCAAATGGTTCAATAACAAGTGAATAATTCATAGGCATTTCTTGACGTCTACTAATATTACCAATTCTTTGACATTCATCACAAGACAAGACAAACTTACGGGCATCCTTGAAGAGAGTAGGCCAATAAAAACCAGATTGCAGTACCTTATGTGCAATCATATCTCCAGCATGGTGTCCTCCATAAGCTTCAGAGTGACATTTGCGTAGAATCTGTTCCTGTTCATGCTCAGGTACACAACGTCTAATAACACCATCTACTCCTTCTTTATAAAGATGTGGGTCATCCAAAAAGTAACGCCTCAAATCGTAGAAGAACTTTTTCTTTTGCTGGTATGTGAAACTAGGTGGTATAAACTTAACAACAATATAATTAGCATAGTCAGCATACCATGGAGCAGTATGAGAAGTATTTATGACATTTAATAGCTCATCAGGAAAGCTATCATCAATAGGTAGTGGGTCATCAAGCACATTTTGTAACCTAGACAAGTTGTCTGCAACAGGGTTCTCAGCTCCTTTTCTATCAACAATGTGTAAATCAAATTCTTGTAGCAAAAGAACCCATCTAATAAGTCTAGGTTTAGCATCTTTCTTTTCCATAAGATATTTAATAGCAACATGATCAGTGTGAATAGTTACTTTAGAATCAACAATATAGGGTCTAAACTTATCACAAGCAAATACAACTGCTAAGAATTCTTTTTAGTAGTAGCATAATTTATTTGAGCATTGTCTAGAGTTTTACTAGCATATTGAATAACATTTAGTTTGTTATCAACTCTTTGTCCTAGAACAGCACCTACAACGTAATCACTAGCATCACACATAATTTCAAAGGGTAGATTCCAATCAGGTGGCTGAACAATAGGTGCAGAGATCAATGCTTTCTTAAGTATTTCAAATGCTTCTACACAATCATCATCAAAGACAAATGATATATCTTTTTTTAATAAAGTAGTCAGAGGCCGAGAGATTTTTGAGAAGTCCTTAATGAACCTCCTATAAAAATCGGCATGACCAAGGAAACTTCTTATACCTTTGATGTCCTTGGGACATGGCATCTTTTCAATAGCATCAACCTTGGCTTTATCAACTTCAATACCTCTTTCAGAAACTTTATGCCCCAAGACAATACCTTCATTAACCATAAAGTGGAACTTTTCCCAATTCAGGACAAGATTAGTTTCTTCACATCTCTGCAAAACTCGATCAAGGTTGCTCAAGCAATCATCAAAAGAAGATCCATAGACGTAGAAATTTTCCATGAAAACCTCACAAATCTTTTCACAAAAGTCAGAGAATATAGCCATCATGCATCTTTGAAAGGTAGCAGGTGCATTACATAAACCAAAAGGCATACGTCTATAAGAAGAAGTACCAAAAGGGCATGTAAAAGTAGTCTTTGATTGATCTTTGGCTGACACAGGTATTTGAGAGAAACCAGAATAACCATCTAGAAAGCAAAAATGTGTATGTTTGGATAATCTTTCTAGCATTTGATCGATAAAAGGTAAAGGGCAATGATCTTTTTAGTAGCCATATTTAATTTGCGGAAATCAATTACCATCCTATAACCAGTAATAATTCTTTGAGGAATCAATTCATATTTATCATTAGGAACAACAATAATACCAACCTTCTTAGGGACACAATGGACACGGCTTACCCACTGACTATCAGCAACGGGGTAAATTATACCTGCCTCAAGGAGCTTTAGTATCTCCTTTCTTACCACTTCTTTCATTTTAGGATTCAGCCGGCGTTGATGATCATGAACTGGTTTAGCATCTTCTTCCAAATTAATTTTATGTTGGCATAGAGTGGGACTAATGCCCTTTAGATCATCAAGAGTATACCCAATAGCAGCACGGTGCTTCTTCAGAATTTTCAATAGTCTCTCTTCTTCATGTTCTGAAAGGTTAGCACTAATAATAATAGGATATATCTTTTTCTCATCAAGATAAGCGTATTTAAGAGTATCCGGTAACGGTTTAAGCTCAAACACGGGATCACCCTTGGGTGGAGGAGGATCTCCTAGGATTTCAACAGGTAAATTATATTTTAGAATAGGTTCCTGTTTAAAGAATACTTCATCTAATTCCCTTCTTTCATTCATAAACATATCATTTTCATGGTCTGGCAAATATTGTTCTAAAGGATCACTAGAGGGTACGGCAATAGAGGAAAGACCAATAATTTCATCTTTACTAGGTAATTCTTCTTCACGATGTTGTCTACTAAATTTAGAAAAATTAAATTCATGAGTCATATCATCTAAACCGACAGTAACAACATCTCTTTTACAATCTATGGTAGCATTAACAGTATTTAAGAAGGGTCTACCCAATATAATGGGAAAGAAGCTATCTTGTGGGGAACCAAGAACAAGAAAATCAACAGGATATTTAGTTTTCCCACACAAGACTTCAACATCTCTAACTATTCCCATTGGTGAAATAGTATCTCTATTAGCAAGTTTAATTGTAACATCAATATCTTCTAACTCAATGGGTGCAATGTCATGCATAATTTCGTTGTATAAGTCAATAGGTATTGCACTAGCACTAGCACCCATATCACATAAGCCATGATAACAATGATCACCTATTTTAACAGAAATAACCGGCATACCTACCACAAGTCTAGGTTTATCTGTATCACGGGGTTTAGCAATTCTAGCAGTTTCATCACAGAAATAAATAACATGCCCATCTATATTATCAGATAAGAGATCTTTAACAATAGCAATATTAGGTTCAACTTTAACTTGCTCAGGAGGTGTATATGTTTTAATATTGCTTTTACGAACCACAGTTGAAGCTTTAGCATGATCCTTTATCCTAACAGGGAAAGGTGGTTTCTCAACATAAGAAGTAGGAACAATAGGATCATTATAAGTAATAGTCTTTTCTTCAACTTTAATAGGTGCGGCTACTTTTACTTCTATGGGAGGATGATATTTAAACCACTTCTCCTTGGGGAGATCAACATAAGCAGCAAAAGATTCACAGAAAGAAGCTACTATCTCAGAGTCAAGTCCATATTTAGTTCTAAATTTATGAAAAATATCGGTATCCATAAAAGATTTAACACAATCAAAACTAGGTGTCATACCTGACTCCTTACCATTGTCGAGGTCCCAATCTTCGGAGTTGCGTTTAATTCTTTCCAATAAATCCCATTTGAATTCAATAGTCTTCATCCTAAAAGAGCCAGCACAAAAAAGTATCAAGCATGGTGCGATTGTTATCAGAAAGCCGAGCATAAATTTTTTGAATAATCATTTCTCTTGAGAGCTCATGATTGGGGCATGAATGTAACATTGATTTAAGCCTCCCCCAAGATTGAGCGATGCTTTCTCCTTCGCGAGGCCAAAAATTATATATATAATTGCGATCACGATGAACAAGATGCATAGGATAAAACTTTTGATGAAATTCCAATTTCAATCGTTTGTAGTTCCGAGACTCCATATCATCACATAGCCTATACCATGTTGATGCCTCTCCCCTCAAAGATAAAGGGAAGACCTTCTTCTTAACAACATCTCCGCATACACCCACAAGCTTAAATAATCCACAAACTTCATCCACATACATTAGATGTTCATCAGGATGTTTTGTTCCATCTCCTAAAAAGGATTAGCTAGCAGTTTTTCTACCATACCCAAAGGAATTTCAAAGCAAGCATTTTCATTTTCAGTAGGTTCAATAGGTTGAGGAGCAACTCTTTGCTCTACTGGTCGCGGTGAAGATACCCCGAACAAGCCAATCAGAGGATTACTTTCCATAGTAACAAGTGACAGTAAATTTCAGCACACTATATAAATTTTTCCTTACCAAATTCCACCTACCAAAGGCACTTCACTCCCCGGCAATGGCGCCAGAAAAGAGTCTTGATGACCCACAAGTATAGGGGATCTATCGTAGTCCTTTCGATAAGTAAGAGCGTCGAACCCAACGAGGAGCAAAAGGAAATGATAAGTGGTTTCCAGCAAGGTATTCTCTGCACGTACTGAAATAAGTGGTAACAGATAGTTTTGTGATAAGATAATTGTAACGAGCAACAAGTAACAAAAGTAAATAAGGTGCAGCAAGGTAGCCCAATCCTTTTTGTAGCAAAGGACAAGCCTGGACAAACTCTTGTATGAAGTAAAGCGCTCCCGAGGACACATGGGAATATTGTCAAGCTAGTTTTCATCATGCTCATATGATTCGCGTTTGGTACTTTGATAATTTGGTATGTGGGTGGACCGGTGCTTGGGTGCTGCCCTTACTTGGACAAGCATCCCACTTATGATTAACCTCTATTGCAAGCATCCACAAATACAACAAAAGTATTAAGGTAAACCTAACCATATCATGAAACATATGGATCCAAATCAGTCCCTTACGAAGCAACGCATAAACTAGGGTTTAAGCTTCTGTCACTCTAGCAAACCATCATCTACTTATTACTTCCCAATGCCTTCCTCTAGGCCCAAATAATGGTGAAGTGTTATGTAGTCGACGTTCACATAACACCACTAGAGGAGAGACCACATACATCTCATCAAAATATTGAACGAATACCAAATTCACATGACTACTAATAGCAAGACTTCTCCCATGTCCTCAGGAACAAAGGTAACTACTCACAAAGCATAAACATGTTCATAATCAAAGGGGTATTAATTTGCATATAGGATCTGAACATATGATCTTCCACCAATTAAACCAACTAGCATCAACTACAAGGAGTAATTAACACTACTAGCAACCTACTAGCACCAATCCCGGACTTTGAGACAAGAACTGGATACAAGAGATGAACTAGGGTTTTGAGATGAGATGGTGCTGATGAAGATGTTGATGGAGATTGCCCTCTCCTGATGAGAGGAGCGTTGATGAGGACGATGGCGATGATTTCACCCTCCGGGAGGGAAGTTTCCCCGGCAGAACAGCCCCGCCAGAACCCTAGATTCTCCGCCAAGGTTCCGCCCCGTGGCGGCGGAGTTTCGTCCATGAAGATGGCTTATGCTTTTTTCCCATTGAAAGATTCCATATAGCAGAAGATGGTCACCGGAGGGCCACCAGGGGGCCCACGAGTTAGGGGGGCGCGCCCAGGGGGGTAGGGCGCGCCCCCACCCTCGTGGGCAGGGTGTGGCCCCCATGGTGATGTTCTTGCACTCAATGTTTTTTTATATATTTGGAAAACATCATCCGTGAAGTTTCAGGACTTTTGGAGCTGTGCAGAATAGGTCTCTAATATTTGCTCCTTTTCCAGCCAGAATCCCAGCTGCCGGCATTCTCCCTCTTTATGTAAACCTTGTAAAATAAGAGAGAATAGGCATAAGTATTGTGACATAATGTGTAATAACAGCCCATAATGCAATAAATATTGATATAAAAGCATGATGCAAAATGGACGTATCAGTGATGTACTTGTTGATCTAACATGTATATCATGCTCTACTTTTCCTTGGGAAAAGTTACACTCCTAAATCTTGTGTATAATGGACAAGAGGACAAACCTAGACTTGGTGTACAAAGGAAGATGGCTCTCCCACCTCCCACCACGGCACTGACCTCCTCTCCGATGATCTCCCTCCTCATCCACTAATCTGTGGATCTCATCTGGCGATCCTTCCGGGCGTCTCCTCTAGATCAAAGCAGTACCCATCTTCCATGGGTTCTTCTAGTGGATCTACCCTTGGCTTGGATTTCTCCAAGGGTAGGGTTTTTTCTGATGAGGTTTTCAAATCAACTGGTCACACGGTTCATCCTTTGGGGCGAAGAAGGCCATTTACTTTGGTTGTCTCTTTTAGCCGTCATGCCTTCTGTTTATCGGAGGATTCTGTGGCTGCGGCTCTTGAGGCTGCAATTGGGGGCTCGGGAATTGATCTTCCTGTGGAGCATATCAAGGATAAGGTTTATTCTTTCCAAGTTTCTTGCAAGCAAGTTGGTTTCATTATTATGGATCTTCGTTCTTTTGCTTGTGATCTATTCAAATGCTACTTTCATCTTTGGGGTAATGGGGGGCCTAATTGGATCCGTGAGCTCAAGATTTGGAGGAAGGAGTGTGATGCTGAATGGATTCTAGTTAGTCCAACAAAGCGTCGATCATCTTTAGGTCTTTTGGCCATGCATAAACCTCCTGGTAGATCCTCTATAAAGTCATCTTACTCTGCTAGGAAGAAGCTCTCTTTTGCCACTTTTGAGTGTTACTCTGCTTGCAAAGGATATAGATACCCTGCAACGCAAAATTGTATCGATACGATCACGGATGGAGGGTACGATCTCCCTACTCATGAGCATGTGGTCATTCGGCAGTCCCCTCCTAAAGGCCTGCTTTGGATGGTGGCTCGTCCACCAATTGTTTTTGGCATGGTAACCCCATTGCCGGAGTTCAGCCGGCCGGTGATCCCTGATCCGATGTGCGATCCGGTTTCTGTGGAACGAACGACAGTGCATGCTGAGGATACAAAGCTACGGATCACGGAGGCGGGATTATCTCCTATTCAAATTGCTCATCCGGGCCCAATGCCTATGGAAGCCCACCAGTCTGCCAGCCCACGCCACGCTGATACTGGGCCAGCCAGCTCTGCTAGTCTAAGCCCATTGACTAGTTTTCAGGATATCCCTTCCTCGCAAGAGGCTGCACGTCAGTTTGAAGCCATGGTCGATGACATGGTGGACCGCATTGCTACATGTATTGTTTGCTCTCAGAGGGGCCACCTGTCATCTGCTTGTGGAATGCGAGAGGTCTGTGCGGCTTGCTCTCGCCCGGGTCACTCTAGGCAAGATTGTAATGATTTCGCGCGCTCCTCTAGATTGGTTTGGAGGCCAATTTCTCTGCAACAAATCTCGGAAACCTCTGCTTGTCATGGGAAGGGAGCCAGACTTATTGGGATAGACCGTCTAGTCCCATCGCTGCTGCCCCCTTTGCATCCCAGCCATACCCCCTCCTTTGCACAAAGAAAACCCCAATCAAGCTTCTTCGTCGTCCATGGCAAACTACGGGCTCGATCCTCAGCGTTTTGTGCCAGCTGGTCACCACATCATTGACGGCGGTGGTCGTCGCCTTCCCCGCACCTCCTTCACGCCTGCAGCATGCCCTCCATGCTGCCATGAGGATTACATGGTGGTTGAAGTGATGCATGCACCGGAGGGGCCTCTCGGTCCAGTGCGCGAGGAGGTGATCCAATTTCTACAAGGTCAAGGTATTTTGGTTCGCTCTGCTCAGCCGTGGTTTCATGGGGTTGGTCTGTTCCAAGTTAGAGATTCGTCAGTAAGATACACCTTGATCCAGCATGCTCCTTTTCCCCTTGGCAATGACCGTTTTGTTAGATTCATGAAACATGATGAGGGGGAGAACTTCAATGGGACACATGGTTTTCGTAAGGGCTGGTTAATGTTTATTGGTATTCCCCTAGATTACCACACTCAGAGTTCATCTCTCAAGCTGTGGGCACCTTTGGCAAGTTTATCTCTTGGGATAGTGAAGATCCTTACCTTGTCCGAACTTTGATTGAAGCTAGTTTTCCAGATACACCATTAGTTCCGTGTGATGTAGTTTTTGGTGATTATGCTGAGTGGGGTGGCACTCAAGTTTCATGGACTGCTGCATGTTATGTTTTGGGAGCATACTTTGCAGATCAAATGCCAAATGATGAAGACCCATTTCCTTTGGACGGGAATCCTCATCCGCTACCTGGAAATCTCATTGCTGACAATCTGCCATTTGTGTTGCCGCCTTACCCGATGCTGGGTTGGAATGATACCTCTGTTGTGGATCCTCCACCGACTGTCAATGAGGTGGTACAAGGTTGGGGCAATGCTATGTGGGGCGATGACATAGAGGGGGATCAGCCCTCGCAGCCCGTAGCTCCAGAACAGGATCAGATCTCGATTGTGATTGACCAGCCGGAAGGATCAGTTTTTGTGGAGCGGCATGTTCAGAATGTCGATGTTCAGCAGCATGATGATCTACCTCTGTAGCCTGTGCAAGATCTTCAGTTGGTGCAACAACCTTTGGAGAACCCCTTGGCAATTGTGCCCTATCAACCACTTGTCATTCAGGATCATCAGATCTTCATTGGAATGGCACTCATTGTCGTAGGACCACCTCTTCCCCCGGAAATGATTTGGAAGAGGTCTTTTCAAAATCTGATGTTTGATTTTTCTGTCAAAAATGTGCCAAGGTCCATTTTCTTCAAGCCAATGAGCTCAATCATATACTCCAAGTGTTCCTGGTTAATTGCGTTTGATGAGTCAAAGAAAATGTCCTTGTTGGTACCTACTTTGCCTTCCTTTGTTCCTGCTCGTAAAACGGTGATGGTTCGGCGCCAATAGCCAGAGCTCTCTTTGATGATCTGCCTATTGTTTCTGACCCAGCTTTTGAAGATGTCCTACCTGCTAACTCTAGTGATGTCTCCTCCACATCGGTGGTTTTTTCTGTGGACAAAATAGTCAAGAAGAAAAAGCAGAGAGGTCAGAAGAAGGTACCTGCACCCACCGTCGATTTGTCTCTCGGGCGTTGCACCAGAAGCCTGGCAAAGCTGGATGGTTTCAAATATGTGGTTTTTCAATAGCTCTCTCTTCAGCCCATGAAGAAGCGTCCCCACTCCAAGCCCGTGGACACCAAGGCCCAGCCCACTTATGCTGAGGTTCCTCGCCAAGACAAGCAAGGTGATGCTCCTCCACACACTTCGATTCACGTGTTGCAGGCGGTGGGAGCTGAGCTCGAGATTGATCCCTCCCTTCTATTGACGGACAAGCTTATGGTTGATCCAAAGGAGGGCTCTTCTTCCTCCACAACTTAATGTTTATGTTAGCATGCTTGTTTTGGCCTGGGGGGGCCTGTTAAATTTTCTACTTCTATCATTGTGTTGGGTCTGGTTATGGTTGCTGCAAACTGTGTTCATGAAATCTGTTATGTTTTGGGATGTATGGCATTGTATGCTGTGCTACTTTTGATCTGTTATATCTTGGTTGTTAATGAATCATGTGACCATGCGTAGTTAAAAAATCCTTTATTGGAATGTTCGAGGTCTAAACTTTGAGGCTAGACAACGTTCTGTTAGATGAAAGGTGACTGAAAGTCAATGTGCCGTGGTTTGCCTTCAGGAAACAAAGCTCTCCAATTGCACCCGTGCCACTATGAAAAGTATCTGTCCTTCTGGCTTCGATCAATTTGTTTAATCTCCATCGAGGGGTCCTTCAGGTGGTCTTCTAACTGCATGGCGATCGGACACGTTTCAGGGCACTTTGGTGGAAGTAAAACCATATGCTATTATCATACATTTCACCTCAGTGCATAATAATGAGCAGTGGTTTCTGGTGAATATTTATGGTCCTTGTCAGGGTCAAATGAGAGATGACTTTGTTAACTGGCTTTATAACTTAGAGATTGAGCTGGAGCAGAAATGGATTTTAATGGGGGATTTTAATTTCATTAGATCACTTGATAATACAAATCTCCCGGGTGGTGATGTGAACGACATGTTCATTTTCAATGAAATTATAGGTCACATGGGGCTTCTGGAACTTCCTTTAAAGGGCAGGAAATTTACATGGTCAAACATGCAGGACATGCCTCTTCTAGAGCAACTTGTCGGCGTTCTGGGAACGGGGGTCCCCAGACTTGCCTACCTGCGGCCCATGGCGTGGCTTTGCTAGCAGGCCTGTACGACCCATCTTCATCAACAAGAATCAAGACCCTCGTGAGGGGCCAAGCCTCGCGAGGCTGACGACACAAGACCTCCTCAGGAGCGGCCTCACCAGGCTGGCTCGTGAGGGGCGGAGAGTTCAAGGACGGGCAAACCTCGCGAGGTTCTCGTGATGTAAGCCATGACAATCGAGACCAGGCGGGCGCCAGCGCATGCAGCGTCCTTGTTTCCTCTTTGGTGCTAAGGGGGCAAGCCCAGGCGCGGAGTACCAAGGCATCCAGCAAAGGTTTCCATATTGGTGCAACGAGACCAAGACCAGAAGGACGGCAAGACGGAGGTCACCGTGAAGCCCAAGACGGCATTAGCACCAGAGCCTTTGGCAGGCGAAGACTGCTTTTGTCAGTATAGCTTGTACTAGCTGTCCCTCTTCAAATTGGCCGTTGTTGGCTCCCTTCCCGCTTAATATTTGGGGAGAGGACCAGGGCCCCTATAAATAGGACTAGCCACCACCATAGAGGGAGAGATCATTAAGGTCATCCTCAACCACACAAGTTCACCAAGCACAAGAACACCTCAACCTCAGGAGGCTGTTCCTCCCCTTGTACTATTCGCCCTCAGCCCAAGAGGCAATCCACCACCACCACACTGGAGTAGGGTATTACACCACAATGGTGGCCCGAACCAGTATAAATCTTGCGTCCTTTGTGTTGTGAGTTCATCGAGTTAGTTCATGAAATATTAGCTATGTTAGGACGTGGATCAATAGGGGGGAGATCTTCGCGCGCACCCCAGTGTTCGAACCTTAAGGGTTCTGCCGGAACCCGTGATCCAACATTTGGCGTGCCAGGTAGGGTGCGCCGAAGCTTCCTTCCCGTCGCTCCGTGTCACGTCGCTTGATCGTGTCCATGGCGGACGCACGTCGCGCGCGTGACGAGCGCCGGGCTGCCCTCGCCACCCGCATCGCTCAGACAGCCCCTGTCGGTGGGCCACCCCATCGCTCTCTGTCGCGTGCCGCCAACGCCGCCATCGGCCCAGCGGGAAATGAGCAGCAAGCATCCTCTCTGCACCCCTCGGTGCGACAGGACGGCCGCACCGCCTCTCCATCACTGACTCCTGCTGGTTCGTCATCTCACACTCGTTGCGTTCCCACGGACACATGGGCCGCGCTCCTCATGGCGTACGAGCTTCTGCGGTACCGCCCGGTCGATGACCTCTACGAGGACTGGCTTGACCGCATCACCGAGCTTGTCCGCACCGCAGGGGGCTCCCCTGCACCGTCCCACTCTATGCCTCGCCCTCCGCCAGCCACAGGTGACGCAGCTCATGAAGCACCTCCACCACCTCTGCCCCAAGACGACACCCTAGAGCCAAGGCACGTGGCTCCGCGGCACGACCCACCACGTCCGGCGCCCGCGCATGAAGAAAGAAGCTGTCAAGAAGTCCTTCGACCGCAAGTGACTGCTCCGCCGCTCCTTGCACCGCCGTGCCAGGATCGTTTGCTGCGGCAGGGCCCTGCGCCACTTGCCGTAGCGGCACGCGGGCGCCAAGACCAATCTCCACCTCCAAGGCGGGCACCGGTGACCACGGCCGGCTGCCGCGCCTTCACCCCCGAGCTGCGTAGCATCGCCTGGCCGGGCAAGTTCAAGCCAGATCTGCCTCCTCGCTACGACGGCACCCCCGACCCCGCGGAGTTCCTGCAGCTCTATGAGCCAAGCATCGAGGCGGCCAACGGCGACGAGGAAGTCATGGCGAACTTGTTTCCCATGGCTCTCAAGGATGGCCCCCGCTCCTAGCTCCTGAACCTACCTCCAGGCTCAATTTCATCCTAGGACGAGATGTGCAACCGCTTCATCGCCAACTTCCAGGGGACTCGCGACCGCCCCCGGTCGCGAGTGACCTGCGCCGCATCAAGCAACAACCTGGAGAGACCCTGCAAAAGTACATTCAGCGCTTCAATAGCGCGCGAATCAAGATCCCCAAGGTGACCAACGAGGCCATCATCTTAGCGTACTCAGACGGTGTCAAGATGAAAGAGGAGCTCGCCATCCATGAGGAGTTGTGCACGACCTTGGAGCTATTCAACATCGCGACCAAGTGTGCAACAGCTGAGGGGGGGCGCCTCTCCCTCCTCGAGCTCCCTGCTGTGGACCCAGAGGAGAAGAAGACCAAGGCCAAGGACGTGAAGCGCAAGGGAGCAGCCGTGCTCGCGGCGGAGCCAGACACCAAGCGCGGTAGAGACTAGCCCGAGTCATCCAAGGGCAGCACGACCTGTAACGCCCAGAGACCGATGTGCCAGGTGTCTTCCAGTTATTCGCTGTTGTTGCCTTGTCATTTCTTGCATATCATGCATCTCATATCATGTCATCATGTGCATTTCATTTGCATACATATTCGTCTCATGCATCCGAGCATTTTCCCCGTTGTCCGTTTTGCATTCCGGCGCTCCTATGCCACCCGGTGTCCCGTTCTACCTCTTTTCGTGTGCGGGTGTTAAACGTTTTCGGATTGGACCAAGACTTGTCATGCGGCCTTGGTTTACTACCGTAGACCACCTGTCAAGTTTCGTGCCATTTGGACTTCGTTTGATACTTCAACGGTTATAATGGGAACCCCTTGACAGTTCGCCTTGAATAAAACTCCTCCAGCAAGGCCCAACCTTGGTTTTACCTTTCTCCACCTAGCCTTTTCTTTCCCTTGGGTCGGCCAGCCCAAGGGTCATCTTTATTTTTACCCCCCGGGCCAGTGCTTCTCTAAGTGTTGTTCCAACCCAGAGCACCGTGCGGGGCCGTCCCTTGGCAACTTGGGTTACGTTGGCTCCCGTACGCTTAGCTTATCCGCTGTGCCCTGAGAACGAGATATGTGCAACTCCTATCGGGATTCGTTGGCACAGTGGGTGGTCTTACTGGACTTGTTTTACCATTGTCGAGGATGTCTTGTAACCGGGATTTCGAGCCTGATCGGGTCTTCCCGCTAGAAGGAATATCCTTCGTTGACCGTGAGAGCTTGTGATGGGCTAAGTTGGGACACCCCTGCAGGGATTTGAACTTTCGAAAGTCATGCCCGCGGTTATGGGCAGATGGGAATTTGTTAATGTCTGGTTGTAGAAAACCTGAAGTAGACCTTAATTAAAATACATCAACCGTGTGTGTTACCGTGATGGTCTCTTCTCGGCGGGGTCCGGGAAGTGAACACGGTGTTGGAGTTATGCTTGACATAGGCTGTTCTAGGATCACTTCTTGATCATAGTTTCTCGACCGCGCTTTGCCTTCTCTTCTCGCTCTCATTTGCGCATGTTTAGCCACCATAGATGCTAGTCGCTTGCTGCAGCTCCACCTCATACTTTTACCTTACCCGTAAGCTTAAATAGTCTTGATCGCGAGGGTGTGAGATTGCTGAGTCCCCGTGACTCACAGATACTTCCAAAACCAGCTTGCAGGTGCCGTTGAACCGTGCAGATGACGCAACCAAGCTCAAGGAGGAGCTCGATGAAGATCTTGTCCTTTGTGTTGTTTCGTTCTAGTTGATGAGTAGTGGAGCCCAGTTGGGGTCGATCGGGGATCTGTGTAGCATTGGGGTAGTCTTATTTTATTTTGGTTCCGTAGTCGGACCTTGATTGTATTTGGATGATTGTAATGCTTTATTCACGTATTGTGTGAAGTGGCGATTGTAAGCCAACTATGTATCTCTGTCCCTTATGTATTACATGGGTTGTGTGAAGATTACCTCACTTGCGACATTGCTTTAAATGCGGTTATGCCTCTAAGTTGTGCTTCGACACGTGGGAGATATAGCCGCATCGAGGGCGTTACAAGTTGGTAATCAGAGCCTTCCTCGACCTTAGGAGCCCCCTGCTTGATCGAATTGCTGGCGTTATTGAGTCTAGAAATTTTTTGAGTCATTTAGGAATTATATATATCGGAGAGTTAGGACTTCTTTTTACTCCTCAGTCCCTTCGTCTCTCTGCTGAGGCATCCTGACGTAGAGTTTTGACTCTTCTCTTCTCAAATTTCACTAAAAAAAATTTAGGATCACGCGGGTATCTTGGAATCGTTCCGATGGTTTTGTGACGAGAACATTGTTCTTGGTGCGTCCTGTCATTTAGGGGTTGTGGCATGTCCCGGGGAGTTGAGCTCCGAGGTGTTGTCTTCACAATTTTATCGTTGCAGTTCTGGAATACCTGAGATTAGTTTCGCCGACATCAAAAATCTCTTTTATGAAGTTGTTGGTGAGATAACCTCGACGCCACCCAGTACTGGGGCGGGAGTTCAGGAGTATTGCCATAACTCGTATAACGGATGCTTTTCGAAGGTTGAGGTAGATGATTTCCGAAGGTTTCTTGGTTATGTGTTGAAGGATGGATACAACTGGATGTAGGATATGCTTCCCCTGTATCCCCAACACCTGATTGCATAATCGGAAAATTTCAGGAGTTTATAAGTGGGAATTCAAGTAGCTCTTAGGATTTCTTTTCGATAAATGTATGATATGAAATTGGGGTTCGACGTCTAGTGGTTCGCCTATCCACGGTTGGTTTTACAGTGGTCTCGTTGTGTCTTAAAAGAGTCCTTGGCTATGCCGACTCGGGGACGCTTTGTATGTCATGTGCACTGCCTTGTACATGATGGTGTTGTACGATTGAGCCCGTGTAGGCCCCAGCACGAAAACTTCGGACGAAATCTCTATCATATGTTTGTTCCGGCTTATTTTGCAAGCCAATCCTTTGTTTTGTTTTGAGTTGTGGTATTCGAGTTGCTTCAAAGTCAAATGTTGATTCCATATCTTTCCTAAACGGTGTTCTCATACTCCGATGCGAATACTAATCCTTCTTGATAATCGGGATTGTCATGTCAATCCTTTTTCAACCCGGGAGTTTTTCTCTTCAAGTGGATCCGATCACTTCAACACTTGCAAGATCCAATCTCAGTTCTTTTCAACGGTGTTCATTTCATTCATCCCAAATTGCCTTTGTTTTCCCGCCCTCCCTCCCTTGTTTTTTCTTTGTTCAAGGACTCATATATCTTAATAAAGTATCCATTTTATTCATGTGAAGACTCTTCATTCTTGTCTTTGAATGTTCTTATCCGGTGATGCTCATGAAGATACTAACGGAGCCTCAAGTTCATCATTATTCATTCTTTTCTTCTCCGGTGGATTCAATTCTAGCTTTGTCGATCATATCATTCCCTTGTTTCAAATGCTTTCTTATGCCGGTGCACTTCTAAATTATTCACCTCTCGTTTTCCATTTGTTCCGTTGTACTGAAGATATCTCGGAAGATTAGTGCTTCTATTCTTGATCAATCCAAGCTATTTTCGAGGTCTTACCTTATTCAAGCCATTTAATTCAACCGGTGCATTCTCTCTTTTAAATTGTTATATGGTGTTTCTTTTGAGTGGGCCCTAACCCATAGGTCTTTTCCAGGATCTTACTGGACTCTTCTATTTTCCCGGAGCTATCTTAAATTCTTTTTGAAGTTTGACGTAAGAATGATTCATCATCAGTCATATGTTTTCTCCAAATTCTTTCAAATTCTTTTCATCGTTGGCTCAACCTCTCCTCTTTTAATCATTTCGGAGTGTCTCAACAATTTGGTGGTGTTTCTCATCGTCATTCTCAGATTTGAAGGCCGAAGAAGAGTTTCTTTTAAATCTTGCCCCATTCTCTGCCATTCTCCCATAATTTTTTCGGTTGTGAGAATTTCTTTTCACCCATCCGGAGTAATTCAGGAGTCTTTTCAGTTTGATTATCCGGAGCCCACCATCTAAGATTTATTCATTCCAGCTTTCAGCTCTCATACTCTAAATCATACCAGTGCTTAAATCAAGGATGCTCTAATCAGCTCATAGTCTCTTCGTTCTCATGGATCTAAATTCTCTCAAGCATCTTCGTTTAATGGCTAACTCTTCCCGGTGTTTCTTCATGTTTTAATCATTTTTTTTTCAATTCTTACCCGGTGATTCATCCCTTTACTTCGTGCATTTTTCAATTCTACCGGTGGCTCTTCCAAGATTCTTCTTCCTTCGTTATAATCTCAATTGACTTTTTCTTTCCAACCCTACCGGTGGTTCGTTGAAGACCTTTCTCAAGTTTGCAATATATCTATCTTAAATCCTTTCTACGAGAATAAGTCGTATGCATCTGTTGCTTGTCATCAATTTAATAGGTGAAGGATAAGCATAATGTAATTCTTATTCTTGTTTCATCCAAGGGTTTAATTCTTTATTCCGGAGGCTCATCAAATTCCTGATTTCAATTGTTCATCTTCTCTTCTTCCCGGAGTTCCAACCTTTTTCAATTATTTCACCACGAAGATCCATCTAAATCATTACAAGGATTCACCTTGTGCTTTCAACTTCTCTTTCTTTTCGTTTGATCATTCTTTTGTTACCGGAGTTCTCATGAAGGCTCAACAAGATGGTTCATCAAGGATTTAATTCTTTCTCGAAGTGTTCATCGAGATTCTTTTCAGAGGAGCTCAAGTATTCTTTATCGTGCATTTTAAAGTGCAATTCTTTCAACCGTATCATTCGAGGTGGTATTATGTCATTCTTGATAATTTGAGTTCATGTCTCATGATTCACATGTTGTTAAGAATGAGGTATTTTAAATCCATCAATTTCGTCATTGGATTTATCTAGGGTTATATTTCACCTAAAACCTTCCCTGAGGATCGTTGCTATTTATGGTGCTCATATATGTTCCAAGTTCTTCATCTACCCTCCTGGTGAAATAAGTTTCTCGTCTCCTCGTTCATATCAATCCAATTCTTTTCCCCATGAGTGGCAGGTGGTCACCTCATAATTTGAGATGCATTCCATAAGACCATATCAAGCTTATTCTTTTCGTTGTTGGTTTTCCAACAATTCCGTTCGACCCTTCCCCTAAGGATGCCTTTTTAAGCTCTTTTGTGGCAGAAGTTGGCATTTTCTTCTCCATTCTCCTATCTCAATTATTTATCATCTATTCTTCTGTTCCGGAGGCAGTGTGCTGTTGATTTCATCTAGCATACTCTCATCTTGCCAAGTTCTTATTCAATTCCTTTTCTTTTTAGTCGGAATGCTGCCCGAATTATATCATCCTTATTTCTTCTCTACCTTGTTCTAACAAGAGTGCTGTCCCAATTTGTTCTTCTTCATTCCTCTTCCCAACGGAGTGTCTCACCTTGTTCATCTTCTTCGTATTCTTTTCTCCAAGTGGCTTAACCTTTTCAAGATTCTTTGGTTTCACTCGTTTGTCAAAGAAGCAACTTAGTTTTACCTCTTCTTTTCTCTTCCGTTTTCCCTCCGGTGCCATTCTAGATCTCGGGACGAGATCCTCTCGTAGTGGTGGAGTGTTGTAACGCCCCGAGACCGATGTGCCAGGTGTCTTCCAGTTATTCGCTGTTGTTGCCTTGTCATTGCTTGCGTGTCATGCATCTCATATCATGTCATCATGTGCATTCCATTTGCATACATGTTCGTCTCATGCATCCGAGCATTTCCCCGTTGTCCGTTTTGCATTCTGGCGCTCCTATGTCACCCGATGTCCCGTTCTACCTCTTTTCGTGTGCGGGTGTTAAACGTTTTCGGATTGGACCGAGACTTGTCATGCGGCCTTGGTTTACTACCGGTAAACTGCCTGTCAAGTTTCGTGCCATTTGGACTTCGTTTGATACTTCAACGGTTAACCGAGGGACCGTAAAGGCCTCGTGTGTGTTGCAGCCCAACACCTCTTCAAAGTGGCCCAAAACCCACCTAAACCCCCTCCATCATCTCGGTCGTTCGATCACGACCGCGTGGCCGAAAACCGCACCTCATTTGGACTCTCCTAGCTCCCTCTACCTATATATATGTGATCCCCTCCGAAATTCGCGCAGACGAAACCCTAAAAACTCCTTCCCGCGCCGCCGGACACTTCCTCCCGCATCGTTCGGACATGTCCACCCCGCCGCCACATCACTCCGACCAATCAGGAGCCGCCATGTTGCCTCCACCGCCTCCCTCCTCCAATAGGGCGCCGCCACCTCAGCCCGCGTGCCGCCCCATTTCGCCGCGGCCCATGGAGCCCATCGCGGGCCCGCGCAGGCCCGTGCGCCGCCGCCGCTCGTCCATCTGCGGCCCGAGTTCCCGTCGCTCGATCTGGATCGCTTGCGCCTCCTGGGGGCCTCGTCGCCGGCCACCGGCTCCGGTGAGCCCTCGCTGGAGCTCCTCCGCCGAGCGCCTCGCCTCCCTGCGCTCCGCCGCCGCCCCGTCTTGCCTCGTAGCATGCCGCTGCCGTCCGGGTGAGCCCGCACCGCCCCCGCTGTTTCTTCTCCTCCCTCTCTGGCCTCTCGCTCACTGCCTCCGTCCCGCAGGAACTCACCGGCGCCAGAGCTTCGAGTTCGTCGTTCCCACCATCTCCCACCGGATCCGGAGGAGCCACACCCGGATCCGTCCTCTGCGTCCTGCCCCGCATCCATTCCCGGCCTCTGTGCTCGCCGTCGTCGCTGGAGAGACCATCCTTGCTGCCGCCAGCGTTCCCTGTCTCCTGCGCCCCGCCAGGGCCTCCTGCCTGAGAGGAGCGTGCGAGGAGGACGACTCCTTCGCCCTGGGCCTCCGCCTGCGTTGATGGGCCGGCCAGCCCCAGATCCAGCGGCCCATTGCCCCCTCCTCATTTGGGCCAAGCCCATGGGGTGAGACACACCCAAACCTCTGCCCCGAGCGACCTTTAGCTATGCTACGCTCGGGTGTTTTTTTTCACTAAGTTCCAGATCTGCATACTTTTCATGCCATTTTCATCATGTCATAACTCTCTCATCGTAGATCCAATTTGTGCGTGTAGCATATCAAAATGTTCGTCTCGATGAGTACATCATTTCATCTCATTGCATCATTTTCATTTGAGCTCATCTTGGTGCCGGAAATGCTGTTGGAAGAGGCCTATGTGATGAATTTGTCAGATCTGTTTCAGCAAATAGCTTTTTGTCATTTTTTCCATGATTAATGTGTGCATGCTATGACCCTGAGCTCTACATGTGTTTTTTATGTGCCATGCCATCTTTACAGAGGTGCTTGCCATGTATTTTTGTGACATTTGTGGTGACTAGCACAAGCTTGCAAAGTAGCGTAATCGGTAATGCTGATTTGAGGGACTTAGAATTTCACTAAGTCGTTGTTTTGTTTTTGTTGTTATGCCATATGTTCATGTTGTTTCCTAGTGATCCGTGCCTCTTTTGAGCATGATCAGTAAGGATGTTTTGTTAACATGGTGGTTCTCTATCCATCCATGTCTTTGTTTGCATTTATGGATCACCTTAGCTTGATTCAATCGAGCTCTACTTTTGCTATAAAATGTTCCTGGCAGATTGTTAACTTGTTTAGCGATTTTGCCGAGGTTGTTTCCTAGTGATCCGTGCATGCTATGTTGTTGTTCTTGCCATGTATAGCTTCTATGCCATGTATTCTTGATGGGTGTATGCTTAGTTTGTCATGCCATGCTCTGTAGTGAGTGTATCGAGCTCGTAAACATGCCTACTCGTTAACTGTTTTGCATGCTCTAGTCTGAATCTGTTTAAGTTTTTGCCATGTTACATGCTTGCAATTGTATTCTCTGATCCCTTTTGGCTCAAGGTCACTAAGGTACTTTTGTTAATTGCTTTGAGTAGCTTCATGCCATGCCTTGCTTTGCCATGTTAAGTTCCTGTAGCATGTAGTTTTCATGCTCTAAAGTGTGCTTCCTGATAATAAATTCCAGACTTGTGTTAAATTCACTAAGTCTGAAACCTGTTATCATTTACACTTTTGCCATGCTTGTTTGAGCCTGTTAATGAGTGAATTAGCCGTAGCTCAGTGTTCATATTTTGCCATGCATCATGAGTGGATCCCTGCCATGTATTTTGTTGCCATGTTTGAGTGCTGTAGCATATTTAACTTGATGCATTTAGATGACTACTTGTTGTTTATCGCAGACGGGTGACATTTGTTTTGCTTGCCATTTCCAAACCGTGAATCCGATTCCGGTGATCTTTATATTGATTTCAACCGAAATCACCTCACCTTTCCAGTGGCACTCTTGGATTTCCATGTTGAGGCCAGGTTCAATCATTCCTTGTCAAATCTTGCATATGCATCACATACTGCATCCCGCATATCATACCATGTTCGTGTGTTGGTTGTTTACTATGTTGTGTGCTTCTTTCTGGTGTTGCTTCTCTGGGTTGGTTCCGATAACGTCGCGTCTGTGAGGACACGTTCGACTACGTCCATTTGTCTTCTTCGTGGACTCGTTCTTCTTCCTTGCGGGATCTCAGGCAAGATGACCATACCCTTGGAATCACTTCTATCTTTGCTTGCTAGTTGCTCGCTCTTTTGCTATGCCTATGCTGCGATACCTACCACTTACTTATCATCCCTCCCATATTGTTAAGCCAAGCCTCTAACCCACCTTATCCTAGCAAACCGTTGTTTGGCTATGTAACCGCTTTGCTCAGCCCCTCTTATAGCGTTGTTAGTTGCAGGTGAAGATCGGAGCTTGTTCCATGTTGGAACATGGATATTTTGTTGGGATATCACAATATCTCTTATTTAGTTAATGCATCTATATACTTGGTAAAGGGTGGAAGGCTCGGCCTTATGCCTGGTGTTTTGTTCCACTCTTGCCGCCCTAGTTTCCGTCATATCGGTGTTATGTTCCCTGATTTTGCGTTCCTTATGCTGTTGGCTTATAATGGGAACCCCTTGACAGTTCGCCTTGAATAAAACTCCTCCAGAAAGGCCCAACCTTAGTTTTACCTTTCGCCACCTAGCCTTTTATTTCCCTTGGGTCGGCCAGCCCAAGGGTCATCTTTATTTTAACCCCCCGGGCCAGTGCTTCTCTAAGTGTTGGTCCAAACCAGAGCACCGTGCGGGGCCGTCCCTTGGCAACTTGGGTCATCTTTATTTTAACCCCCCGGGCCAGTGCTTATCCGGTGTGCCCTGAGAACGAGATATGTGTAGCTCCTATCGGGATTCGTCGGCACAGCAGGTGGTCTTGCTGGACTTGTTTTACCATTGTTGAGGATGTCTTGTAACCGGGATTCCGAGCCTGATCGGGTCTTCCCGCTAGAAGGAATATCTTCGTTGACCGTGAGAGCTTGTGATGGGCTAAGTTGGGACACCCCTGCAGGGATTTGAACTTTCGAAAGTCGTGCTCGCGGTTATGGGCAGATGGGAATTTGTTAACGTCCGGTTGTAGAAAACCTGAAGTTGACCTTAATTAAAATACATCAACCGTGTGTGTTACCGTGATGGTCTCTTCTTGGCGGGGTCCTGTCACATCCCTAGCTTTACCCTGGCCTTGGACTAGCTTGGTTGCTGCATCATGTTTAAATTCAAATGAAATTTGAATTGAGGAATTTTCAAAGCCTCAGAATCCTTTAAAAAAATGATCAACATTAAAATCTCTTCAAATAAGTCCAAGAAAATGTTCTTGTTATCCTCTAGAAATATTGGCAAGAGGTAAAATCAAAACCAATATTTTCGGTATCTCAGAAACATTTATTTTGGGTATTTGAATTAAATCAATAGCTATTTGAATTGGACTTATATCTACTGTTAAATAAATATAGGTCCAATAATTCTGAAATATTATTGTGGAGCATTGTTTTAATTCCTTTAGCTCCTAAAAATATTGTCAGAAGCAAAATAAATTGAATTGGTTTCAAAACCAAATTCAAAACAAACCTGCAAAATAGAAAACAGAATTAAAACAGAAAGGGAGATAGAGAGAGAGGATACCTGGCCACTTACCCAGCCCAGCAGTGCGGCCCACTGGCCCAACTGCCAGTCGTCATCTCCACCGCGCCAGTCGGACGCCGAGCGCGTGCCCGACGCGCGCGCACGGCCGTGCTGCCACGCCACCTGCCTGCCTGCCTGCGTCCTCGGGGCAGCGCAACGCCGCGGGTCTTCCTCCTCGGTGCCGTCCCGATCGATCCGGCCTCTCATTCCTTCCCCCTGCTCTCTCCCTCGCCGTTTCCCCATCTCATCGAATGCGCCCGCCGCCACCGACGAGCACCACCGCAGCCATCGCCTCTCCCTCGCCCCCCTCGAGCAGCCCAGAAGCACCGCCGCATCTTCCTCGTCCTCTCCACCGAGTTACACGGCGCCGGAGGCCCTGCATCATCACCATCTTCGTCATCTTCGTCGCCGGCCGTCGGAGATCCCCTTCGCCGCTGCGCACGTTCCGGTGCTTCCCCGAGCACGCCGAAGCCACCCCTGCATCCGCCGTGAGCTCCTCTACCGACCCCCCCTTCTGCCATGTCCATTAGCTCGTCGTATCCGTCGTTTTCGTCGAGACCGAGACCTCACCGGCGCCGGACTTGCCGCCGTCGTCATTTTGGTTCACCTCCGTCCAAACCGAGCACGCAGACGTACTCAGAGCACTCTCAGGAGCCCGTAGCGCCCACCAACCCCTCCTCCCATGCACCATAGCGCCGAACCCGCCGTTGCCCGAACTCCGACCGCCGCCACGAGCTCGACTCCGGCGAGCCCGTTCCACCCCAGCTCCTCCCACTTGCACTACCAGACGCGCGCGACCCCCATACGCGTAAGACCAATCCGCCGTCCAAATGGTCGCCTGTGGGCGAAACCCGACGCGCTCCGCCGCCACTGACCTCGCCGGCGGTTTAACTCCGGCCGTGCTGACGTGGGCCGTCATTAGCAGCTAACAACCCCACTAACCAACCCCCTAGCTCACTGACATATGGGCCCCACGCCCTTAACTAACCACGGTTAACCCCCTGTTTAGTTTAAGTTAACCACAGTGGCCCCACGCGTCGGAGTTGACCTAGCTGACGTGGCCGTTGACCGGTCCCACCTGTCAGTGGGTTAAACAATCCTGTGTCACTGACGTGTGGCCCCCACACGTCAGGTTTGACCAGCAGCAGCGTCTGTTGACCTGCTGACGTCACGGTGACGCACTGCTGACGCAGTAAATGTTTTCTGGAATTTAAATAATTCTTAAATGATTTATTAATTCCAGAAAATGCCTAAAACTTCAATAAATCATAGAAAATTAACCGTAACTCCAAATTAAATAAATTATATATGAAAAATTATCAGAAAAATTCAAGGAATCCATCTGTACCATTTTCATGCATGTTCGAACAACTTATAGCTGCTGTTTAGCACAAATCAATTAAATGGCATTTGAATAATCACATATGGATTTTAAATTTGAATCTTGTATTCAAACCAACTTCATTTAATCTGTTGCTAGTTGCATTAGCTCAAAACACATTCATTTTGCCATGTCATGATCATGCATCATATTGTGCATTGCATTGATTGTGTTCCCTTCTATGTTGCCGGTAATTGTCCCCTCTCGATAGACGTGATACCGATGATGTGATCGTTGACACTGATGAAGACTCAATGCTATCTTCAGAAGTGCCAGGCAAGCAAAACCCCCTTGTTCATTCCGATACAATCCTACTCTCTCGCTCCTGCTCTCTTTTACTGCATTAGGACAACAACGATTCATCTGTTACTTGCTGCGGTAGCTGAACCCCTTTATCCTTTGCATGACCTGTCATTCCACAGTAAATAGATGAAACCCACTAGTATGAGTAGGAGTTGTTTGAGCCCTGTTGTGCCTACTCATTCATGCTTGTTTGTCATGCCTGCTACTGCTTAGAGTTGAGACAGGTCTGATTCATCGGGGATGAGTCAGAGGCGTGTGAACATGTCCTACTGTGTGTGAGCTAAGTGTGTGAACACGATTTGGTAAAGGTAGCGGTGAGAGGCCATGTAGGAGTACATGGTGGGTTGTCTCATTGCAGCCGTCCTCAGGAACTGAGTTCTGTGTTTGTGATCCATGATTCAGCTACTACCATACATTGGGCCCTGGAATATGACCCCGCTCGACTTCTTATCCACCCTAGTCCTCTGTCCAGGAGTTGCAAGTAGTTTCTGGTGTTTGTAGTATTCTGGAGGCCATGGACAGCGCTGGCCGTAGGGGTGGGCTGTGATGCGGTAGGCACGTGGCCGGGTAAACCGGGCACCCGTTTGGTGTCACGGAACCCTGTTCACATCGTTTGGGGCTGTGAGCGAAACTCCGGCCGGATCTCCTCATGGATGGAACCCGAATAGGCGATAAACCTGGACTAGAGACTTGAGTGTTTAGGTAGGTCGTGGTCTACACCCACGTCGGCTTTCGCTTGAAGTCTGCCGAGCACATGTCGTGTGCAGACGCTAAGTGGTGGAAACATGTATGAAGAAGTACACCCCTGCAGGGTTAATATCATCTATTCGAATAGCCGTGTCCGTGGTAAAGGACTTCTGGGTTGCTTATATCAGTTCATAGACAAGTGAAAGTGGATACTCTAAAATACGCAAGATAAGCGTGAGTGCTATGGATGGCGTTCTCGTAGGGAGACGGGAGCGGATCCATAGTGGTGTATTGATATGGTGAATATGTGGACTCGTGTGCACCACCTCAAAAGAGTTACTTGCAGTCGTAGTTCAGGATAGCCACCGAGTCAAAGCTGGCTTGCTGCAGTCAAACTCCACCATCCCCTTTGTTGATAATGATGCATGTGTAGATAGATCTGATGTAAGTCTTGCTGGGTACATTTGTACTCAAGTTTGCCTATTTTATGTTTTTGCAGAGAGACTTCAGTCTCACTAGTAGTTCCGCTTGGACTTCGACGTTTAGCTTGATACCACAGCTACGATCTTGTGCCCTCGGCAGGATCTGATAGATAGTCAGGCTTCTCAGCCTTTTTCATTTATAGATGTCTGTACTCAGACCTGATAGCTTCCGCTTGTGCTTTGACTTGTATGCTCTGATTGTTGGGTCATGAGACCCATGTTTGTAATGTCTCGCTCCTCGGAGCCTATTGAATAAACTACTTGAGTCGTAGAGTCATTTTGTGATGCCATGTTGTATTGCACATATCGAGCATATTGTGTGTATGTTATTGAAATGCTTAGTATGTGTGGGATCTGACTATCTAGTTGTTTATCTTTAGTAGCCTCTCTTACCGGGAAATGTCTCCTAGTGTTTCCACCGAGCCATGGTAGCTTGCTAATGCTCCGGAACACTTAGGCTGGCCGGCATGTGTCCTTCTTCGTTCCTGTGTCTGTCCCTTCGGGGAAATGTCACGCGATGAATACCAGAGTCCTGTTAGCCCGCTACAGCCCGGTTCACCGGAGTCCTGCTAGCCCAGTGCTACAGCCTGGATTCACTCGCTGATGACCGACACGTTCGACGCTGGGTCATGGATGCCTGTCCCTGTAAGTCTGTGCCACTTTGGGTTTACGACTAGCCATGTCAGCCCGGGCTCCTTATCATATGGATGCTAGCGACACTGTCATATACGTGTGCCAAAAGGCGCAAACGGTCCCGGGCAAAGGTAAGGCGACACCCGTGGGAATACCGTGCGTGAGGCCGCAAAGTGATATGAGGTGTTACATGCTAGATCGATGTGGCATTGAGTCGGGGTCCTGACAGCGTTGGTATCAGAGCTTGACTGCCTGTAGGATTACCAAGCCAAACTGGTCGAAGTTGAGTCTAGAAATTCCTTAGTTATATAAGGGAATTGATTGTGGGATGGAACGTAAGGCTCTTTTTACTCCTTATACCTTATGCCTTCTGATCTGAGTCATCATCTTCTCTTCTACGGGGATTAAGAACTAGGCTATCTCTTCTTTCTATCAGGATCACGTGTTACTAATCCGTAGACTTATAGAATTGTTGGAATTAAGCCTCGTTTCAGCTCCTATTACTTCTGTATGTTAATCGTTGATCTTGAAACCTTGATATTGTGTTTCTGGGTGGTTATGCCACCATTTTTGTGAATGTCTCAAACCTTTTTTTTGAGCATTTACAGCCGTTACGCTGTCCGAGTCATCTCAGGTCTCTAAACAGTCTGATGCACTTGCAAATTCCTTCCTCCCGTTTCAATGTTCCTTTGGGCCAGATTAACCACACTAGTTGTTAAGTTGAGGTATTCTATTGCCTTGACATTATGTTGGAGTTACTATTATGACCCTAGGTGTCTCAGGGGATCATCTAGTAATTAAGCCATGATTTGTGTTCCCAGTGTGAAGATTCTGGCCTTTATTATTGAAAGCATCCTGTGATGCCATTTAGTTAGTAGGCATTCTGTCCCTGGGTTCTTGAACCCGAGATTCACTCTACCTACTTCATGTTGATAGTAATTGCTAGTGCCTTCAGGATATTAGTAACCTTTGCGATAGTCCTTGATGTTCGTGGTATTCCTTTCTTCCAAATACTATGAACCGCTTATGGCAGATGTTCCTCGCTGATCGAAAGATCACAATCAGAGTGCTCTCGATGGGTTCTCGATTCTACATTGTGACTCTGCCAGTTCTACCTTTCTGCATGGGTTATCCGGAAGAAATATGTGGAATTCGCTCGACATGCTAAACCATGCATCCACAACTCAGAAAATCGTATGTTCCTTTGAGTTGTCCCTCTTTAGTTGTCTTCTGACCCTCGTCTATCAATTGATAGTCAAGAGTATGCATGCATTCGTTTATCGATGCCTATTACCCTTGTGGTCCGTCAAGCCATTCTGTCCTGAATGACTTGGAGAAACAAACTCCAGTACCTCATCCATATCTAGGATTGGGTCAAAGTAGTTGTATTCCGCAGATCAAATGCCAATCCAGCTTTTGGTTCTGTTCTACCTTGGAGTATTACCATCTTTATATCGGGATTGTTATAGGAATTGCACACCATCCTATGAACTCTTGGTACAGTGATACTTTTGCCATCATTGTTCATTCCTCGGTTCCTGTGTTATTGTAACCGGAATGCCGACAAATGAATCATGGCGTGTGAAATCAATACTCCCAGCAACCTCGTTGCTTGGTAGTTAAAGGATAATAATTTCAATCCTAGCATGTTGGTTTTTAAATCATCCCTCTAAGACTGATCGTGCTACCTAGTCCTTATTTCGGTGCACCCTTCGATTGATGAGTTAGGATCTTGTCAAGTCCTCACTCATTTGATCATATCGTCTTGCCCTCAAAAGCGAGATTGTTCTCGAGCTTAGTAACATACCGGTGGTTCGTGATTTTCTGGATGTCTTCTCGGAAGTATTACCAGGTTGTCACCTGACTATTATGTTGAGCTCGTGATCAAGTTGGTTTCTTGTGAACCACCCTTTCTCCAAGAATCTGTGATGGATATCCCGGAGCTAGTTGGTTAAGCTAGACAACAACTTGGAGAGTTGGAAGATAAAAGCTTGCCTGACTTAGTTCGTTCCAAAGGGATATTCTTGTGTAGTGTGTGTTGAAGAAAGATGATATCTTCATCGATTGGTCCTTGTGATCAGTTGCTGGACCTATTGTCTTATCAATCCTTTGATTTGAGTGTGGGCTATCGTCAAATCAAATCAGTACCAACGATGCTCGTAATGTTGTCTTATTCGTGGTTGATCCCTCGAGCATACACCATTACATCTTTGGTCTGACCAATGCTATCACCGTGTTCACTTAACTATGGAATTCCTTTTAAAAGGAAACCTAGATGAATTGTTGTTGAGCCCATTGGCAACATCCTTATCTCCTCCATGATTTTGTTGAACATTAAGCTAGCGTTGGAAACTTTTGAAAGCATTTCTTCATGCTAACTCATGAAGTATTTGTTTGATGAAAGGAGTGACTTCCTCTTATACACGTGCATTTGGTGAAAGTTGCCGCCATGGATTTGAGAAAGTTAGTTTTGCTTCCTCTGGAATCATCCCAAGTCAGTCATGCATACGTGTGAAGTATTCTGTGGTCTGGAGACTTGCAACCTTCATTCCATATGTGTTCCGAGCACACCAAGCCACTGATTGAGTTGTTCAAAGATAAAGGAGTCTGTCCAAGGTGAACTCTTTGGACTTCCACGCATGGAGACTTCGATGTCATTAATGATGGTTCCCCCACCTGAACTCGGTAGTGTTTTATTATAAGACTACCATGTGGTCATGTTTGTCTGGGACAGCGTGTTCACATGTTTGTAGCAGAACCAGCTCATGTTTTGGAGCTTGCTATCGTAGTTCATCTCCCGAGAATCCCGCAACGTCATCTCGTCGATTTGTGTTGCAAACTTTCATTTTTCTTCCTAGACTCGATGAGTCTGGAATATCCTGACACCAACCAGATCTGAATCTCAGGCAGATATGATGGTTTGGAACATTTCCCAAGAACTATAATATCGGTCCCTCGAAAACCGGTAAAGTGGATGTCGTGGCCAACACACCCAGCCGGAAGACCTGTTATTATAATATCTTGATTGAGGAAGTTGGCCACCTCCCCATAGGGATTTCGTAGGATTTACTCCCTAGTTGTTCCTTATGGATTTTTGTGTTCCTGAAGTCCGACCTTTACTTGATGTTCTAGATTTCAAACCATTTCAATGAATGGGATACGCTAGCACATCAAGGAGAACATTAGAAGCGGAGTGCTAAATGTCTCTCGGTCGATCATCCAGATTTTGTTTCCTTTGCCTCGCTAAGGTGAAATCTGAGAAGGTGTTATCTTCCTTTGCATCTGCATCCTCCATCACCGTTCATCATGGTAGTAAGTTGTGTTACCGGACCCTTGACACGGATGTTGGTAAAACCTTGACGAATGTGGAAATGCTCAAGTTCTTGAGAGCACGCACAAGCGCTACGTGTTACCATCGGCTCTAACTGGATTCCTCTCAGTTTCCTCGGCAATGCTATGACCTTTTCAAACAGTGAATTCACTCTCTATTGTTGGGTTCTTCCCCAGTTACCAGAATCATTCCCAACATTTGCATTTTGTTCCCAGCTTGCACCGCCAATGTGCCATTCTACCATGGGTCTCTTCCATTTCCGGTGATAAGCAAATTCATCCATTACGTTGTCTTCAACAAGGTAATCCACATCATCCAAGTCCGAGTATGCCATTCTACCGACCCCCTCCAAACGATCGCTCGAGAATTGTCTTAGGCTGGTTTAAAGAGTTTCAATGATCTATGAATCAAAAGTAATTCTTTTTGCCACTTAAGGGAATATCTCTACGAGTCACCTTCCCTAAGGTGTATCGTTATGGTGTCATGGCAACTCAACTCCTCGCTACGTTGACAATCGTTTACCACTTTCTTAAGCGTGAAATTGTTGTCTACCTAGTGAACCTTCGTCATCCGTTTCTTTCCACCCCTCTTGATGTGTATCTCGTGTCTCAACCCAAGAGATGGTCCTATGTCTCATTCTGTGAGTTGCTCGACCTTCGAGAAGATCGATTCCTGTAGAGTTTCTTTCTGTTGTCATCGTGTTGGATGAAGATCTCGAAAGCGAAGACATCGAGATCAATTTGAAGCAATGAATCAACATCTTTGAGGAGCATAATGGATCATGAAGACTGTGTCAGTTCCGTGTCCCCTCTGTCTTCTTACCTCACGTCTTGAATCTCGGGACGAGATTCTTATTTAGTAGGGGTGAGTTGTCACATCCCTAGCTTTACCCTGGCCTTGGACTAGCTTGGTTGCTGCATCATGTTTAAATTCAAATGAAATTTGAATTGAGGAATTTTCAAAGCCTCAGAATCCTTTAAAAAAATGATCAACATTAAAATCTCTTCAAATAAGTCCAAGAAAATGTTCTTGTTATTCTCTGGAAATATTGGCAAGAGGTAAAATCCAAACCAATATTTTCGGTATCTCAGAAACATTTATTTTGGGTATTTGAATTAAATCAATAGCTATTTGAATTGGACTTATATCTACTGTTAAATAAATATAGGTCCAATAATTCTGAAATATTATTGTGGAGCATTGTTTTAATTCCTTTAGCTCCTAAAAATATTGTCAGAAGCAAAATAAATTGAATTGGTTTCAAAACCAAATTCAAAACAAACCTGCAAAATAGAAAACAGAATTAAAACAGAAAGGGAGATAGAGAGAGAGGATACCTGGCCACTTACCCAGCCCAGCAGTGCGGCCCACTGGCCCAACTGCCAGTCGTCATCTCCACCGCGCCAGTCGGACGCCGAGCGCGTGCCCGACGCGCGCGCACGGCCGTGCTGCCACGCCACCTGCCTGCCTGCCTGCGTCCTCGGGGCAGCGCAACGCCGCGGGTCTTCCTCCTCGGTGCCGTCCCGATCGATCCGGCCTCTCATTTCTTCCCCCTGCTCTCTCCCTCGCCGTTTCCCCATCTCACCGAATGCGCCCGCCGCCACCGACGAGCACCACCGCAGCCATCGCCTCTCCCTCGCCCCCCTCGAGCAGCCCAGAAGCTCCGCCGCATCTTCCTCGTCCTCTCCACCGAGTTACACGGCGCCGGAGGCCCTGCATCATCACCATCTTCGTCATCTTCGTCGCCGGCCGTCGGAGATCCCCTTCGCCGCTGCGCACGCTCCGGTGCTTCCCCGAGCACGCCGAAGCCACCCCTGCATCCGCCGTGAGCTCCTCTACCGACCCCCCTTCTCCCATGTCCATTAGCTCGTCGTATCCGTCGTTTCCGTCGAGACCGAGACCTCACCGGCGTCGGACTTGCCGCCGTCGTCATTTTGGTTCACCTCCGTCCAAACCGAGCACGCAGACGTACTCAGAGCACTCTCAGGAGCCCGTAGCGCCCACCAACCCCTCCTCCCATGCACCATAGCGCCGAACCCGCCGTTGCCCGAACTCCGACCGCCGCCACGAGCTCGACTCCGGCGAGCCCGTTCCACCCCAACTCCTCCCACTTGCACTACCAGACGCGCGCGACCCCCAGCTACGCGTAGGACCAATCCGCCGTCCAAATGGTCGCCTGTGGGCGAAACCCGACGCGCTCCGCCGCCACTGACCTCGCCGGCGGTTTAACTCCGGCCGTGCTGACGTGGGCCGTCATTAGCAGCTAACAGCCCCACTAACCAACCCCCTAGCTCACTGACATATGGGCCCCACGCCCTTAACTAACCACGGTTAACCCCCTGTTTAGTTTAAGTTAGCCACAATGGCCCCACGCGTCGGAGTTGACCTAGCTGACGTGGCCGTTGACCGGTCCCACCTGTCAGTGGGTTAAACAATCCTGTGTCACTGACGTGTGGCCCCCACACATCAGGTTTGACCAGCAGCAGCGTCTGTTGACCTGCTGACGTCACGGTGACGCACTGCTGACGCAGTAAATGTTTTTTGGAATTTAAATAATTCTTAAATGATTTATTAATTCCAGAAAATGCCTAAAACTTCAATAAATCATAGAAAATTAACCGTAACTCCAAATTAAATAAATTATATATGAAAAATTATCAAAAAAATTCAAGGAATCCATCTGTACCATTTTCATGCATGTTAGAACAACTTATAGCTGCTGTTTAGCACAAATCAATTAAATGGCATTTGAATAATCACATATGGAGTTTAAATTTGAATCTTGTATTCAAACCAACTTCATTTAATCTGTTGCTAGTTGCATTAGCTCAAAACACATTCATTTTGCCATGTCATGATCATGCATCATATTGTGCATTGCATTGATTGTGTTCCCTTCTATGTTGCCGGTAATTGTCCCCTCTCGATAGACGTGATACCGATGATGTGATCGTTGACACTGATGAAGACTCAATGCTATCTTCAGAAGTGCCAGGCAAGCAAAACCCCCTTGTTCATTCCGATACAATCCTACTCTCTCGCTCCTGCTCTCTTTTACTGCATTAGGACAACATCGATTCATCTGTTACTTGCTGCGGTAGCTGAACCCCCTTTATCCTTTGCATGACCTGTCATTGCCACAGTAAATAGATGAAACCCACTAGCATGAGTAGGAGTTGTTTGAGCCCTGATGTGCCTACTCATTCATGCTTGTTTGTCATGCCTGCTACTGCTTAGAGTTGAGTCAGGTCTGATTCATCGAGGATGAATCAGAGGTGTGTGAACATGTCCTACTATGTGTGAGCTAAGTGTGTGAACACGATTTGGTAAAAGGTGTCGGTGAGAGGCCATGTAGGAGTACATGGTGGGTTGTCTCATTGAAGCCGTCCTTAGGAACTGAGTTCTGTGTTTGTGATCCATGATTTAGCTACTACCATGCATTGGGCCCTGAAATATGACCCCGCTCGACTTCTTATTCACCCTAGTCCTCTGTCCAGGAGTTGCAAGTAGTTTCTGGTGTTTGTAGCTTACTGGAGGCCGTGGACAGTGCTGACCGTAGGGGTGGGCTGTGATGCGGTAGGTACGTGGCACGGTGTACCGGATGCCCGTTTGGTATCTCGGGAACCCTGTTCACATCGTTTGGGGCTGTGAGCGAAACTCCGGCCGGATCTCCTCATGGATGGAACCCGAATAGGCGATAAACCTGGACTAGAGACTTGAGTGTTTAGGTAGGTCGTGGTCTACACCCACGTCGGCTTTCGCTTGAAGTCTGCCGAGCACATGTCGTGTGCAGACGCTAAGTGGTGGAAACATGTATGAAGAAGTACACCCCTGCAGGGTTAATATCATCTATTCGAATAGCCGTGTCTGCGGTAAAGGACTTCTGGGTTGCTTATATCAGTTCATAGACAAGTGAAAGTGGATACTCTAAAATACGCAAGATAAGCGTGAGTGCTATGGATGGCGTTCTCGTAGGGAGACGGGAGCGGATCCATAGTGGTGTATTGATATGGTGAATATGTGGACTCGTGTGCGCCACCTCAAAAGAGTTACTTGCAGTCGTAGTTCAGGATAGCCACCGAGTCAAAGCTGGCTTGCTCCAGTCAAACTCCACCATCCCCTTTGTTGATAATGATGCATGTGTAGATAGATCTGATGTAAGTCTTGCTGGGTACATTTGTACTCACGTTTGCCTATTTTATGTTTTTGCAGAGAGACTTCAGTCTCACTAGTAGTTCCGCTTGGACTTCGACGTTTAGCTTGATACCTCAGCTACGATCTTGTGCCCTCGGCAGGATCTGATAGATAGTCAGGCTTCTCAGCCTTTTTCATTTATAGATGTCTGTACTCAGACCTGATAGCTTCCGCTTGTGCTTTGACTTGTATGCTCTGATTGTTGGGTCATGAGACCCATGTTTGTAATGTCTCGCTCCTCGGAGCCTATTGAATAAACTACTTGAGTCGTAGAGTCATTTTGTGATCCCATGTTGTATTGCACATATCGAGCATATTGTGTGTATGTTATTGAAATGCTTGGTATGTGTGGGATCTGACTATCTAGTTGTTTATCTTTAGTAGCCTCTCTTACCGGAAATGTCTCCTAGTGTTTCCACCGAGCCATGGTAGCTTGCTACTGCTCCGGAACACTTAGGCTGGCCGGCATGTGTCCTTCTTCGTTCCTGTGTCTGTCCCTTCGGGGAAATGTCACGCGATGAATACCAGAGTCCTGTTAGCCCGCTACAGCCCGGTTCACCGGAGTCCTGCTAGCCCAGTGCTACAGCCTGGATTCACTCGCTGATGACCGACACGTTCGACGCTGGGTCATGGATGCCTGTCCCTGTAAGTCTGTGCCACTTTGGGTTTACGACTAGCCATGTCAGCCCGAGCTCCTTATCATATGGATGCTAGCGACACTGTCATATACGTGTGCCAAAAGGCGCAAACGGTCCCGGGCAAAGGTAAGGCGACACCCGTGGGAATACCGTGCGTGAGGCCGCAAAGTGATATGAGGTGTTACATGCTAGATCGATGTGGCATTGAGTCGGGGTCCTGACAGGTCCGGGAAGTGAACACGGTGTTGGAGTTATGCTTGACGTAGGCTGTTCTAGGATCACTTCTTGATCATAGTTTCTCGACCGCGCTTTGCCTTCTCTTCTCGCTCTCATTTGCGTATGTTTAGCCACCATATATGCTAGTCGCTTCCTGCAGCTCCACCTCATACTTTTACCTTACCCATAAGCTTAAATAGTCTTGATCGCAAGGGTGTGAGATTGCCGAGTCCCCGTGACTCACAGATACTTCCAAAACCAGCTTGCAGGTGCCGTTGAACCATGCAGATGATGCAACCAAGCTCAAGGAGGAGCTTGATGAAGATCTTGTCCTTTGTGTTGTTTCATTCTAGTTGATCAGTAGTGGAGCCCAGTTGGGGTCGATCGGGGATCTGTGTAGCATTGGGGTAGTCTTCTTTTATTTTGGTTCCGTAGTCGGACCTTGATTGTATTTGGATGATTGTAATGCTTTATTGATGTATTGTGTGAAGTGGCGATTGTAAGCCAACTATGTATCTCTGTCCCTTATGTATTACATGGGTTGTGTGAAGATTACCTCACTTACGACATTGCTTTCAATGCGGTTATGCCTCTAAGTCGTGCTTCGACACGTGGGAGATATAGCCGCATCAAGGGCATTACACGACCGTTCTGCGCCTTCCATAACCTGCATACCCACAACACCAGCGACTGTCAAGAGCTCAGAGCCATTTGAGAAGCATGCTTCGGTCGACGCCCCGAGCGTAGTGATCGGGACTATGACTGAGGAGGAGGACGTGGTGGCGGACACTAGGACGACCATGGCCCGCGCTAGGAGTGGCACGACCGGCCTCGTGAGGACCGCTGGCAGGATCAGCCTCGCGAGGGCGCCTGGAGGGACCAGCGTCATGAGGCTCGTCCTCAAGGCAACGCTGGCCTTCCTCCATTACCGCCACCACCCAGAAGGAATGACGGCCACCATCAAGACGAGGGGGCTAGGGGCTTCTAGGAGCCACGCGCTATCGCCTGCATCTTGGGCAGAGCTCAAGCCCCAGCCTCGCAGTGTATCTTCAAACAATTTACTCGTGAAGTGAATGCAGTTCTTCCCAAGCTCGAGGCCACATGCCCGGTCAGATGGTCCAGGTGCCCCATCACGTTCAGTTCGGCAGATCAGCTCAAGTGCGTGGCTACTGCAGGCGTCCTCCCAATGCTCTGTTCACCGTTCATCAGCAACGTGCAAATTACCAAGACCCTCATCGACGGTGGCGCAGGGCTCAATGTCCTGTATGTCGACAAGTTCGACAACCTCCAAGTGCCATATGACCAGCTTCGGCCTACCAAGCCTTTCTCAGGAGTGACCGACGGATCTACTACCCCGATCGGGCAGGTCCGTGTCCCCGTCACCTTCGGAGAATGCAACAACTACCACACCGAACTCATCGACTTCGACGTCGCCTACATCCACCTGCCATACAACGCCATCCTCGGGTATCCAGCCCTAGCCAAGTTCATGGCGGTGACCCATCATGGCTACAATGTCCTCAAGATGCCGAGAAGTGGCGGAATCATCACATTACCATGCGAAGAAAGAGACGCGGTGTGCTCCCTCGAGCATGCCTTCCAAGCTGCAGCAATCAACGACCCCGACAGCCAGGGCGAGCACCCTCCTGAGGCCACCCCCAAGAAGAAGAAGAAGCTGCTCCAAGCAGGGCCTCGAGAAAGCGGTGCCTAGTCAGGATTAGTGCCCGCGCCTGGGGCGTCTCCCTCCATCGCATAGGAAAGCGCGCCCAGCGCCCCTCTTGGGTAGGGCTCGGGGGCTCTCTTTTGGAGGGCCTCAGACTTTGCCAACATCACGAGGGAGGCGCTTGGTCACCACTTGGAGGCGTGCTTCGCAACACATTTCCCTCAGGAGAACACATGGCAAGGAGTGCCCACCGCTCAGGAGTTCATCACGAAGACCACTCAGGAACTGCAAGACGCAAGGGCCATGGGCGGTGGCCACCGCTCACCAGGCGCAGCTCCCCATTCAGGCGAGGATGTCGGGCTGCGCGTCTGCATCAACGTTCCAGGGCTCAATCAGGCCGCTTCTCAGGAGGTTCTCTGGCCTTCCCGCGTGGGACGCTGTGAGGGCCCACCTCACAACTATGTTCGCATGCCCTTTGGCCTGTCGAGCGTGGAGGCCGCCTATCAATGCAACCTACGAAGAATCTTGGCGGCTCAGGAGGCCAGGCACGATGCGATGCTAACGGAGATGAAGACGGTCCTCAAGGAACCCCCTGGACCCCCAGAGCCTCCCGAGGCTCAGGGCCCCGATGGCTCGTGAGGGGCAGCCCCTTCGCCGCACGCCTTCAGCTACCCCAACTTGCCTTCATCAACAGGACCAGGTGACGTTTTCCAAAGTTCATTCAGCTGGGAGCGCCCCCAGGGCTGCATCATTCCCAGGTCGCGTGGGTCTGTCCCTGTGGCATGTATCTTTCCTTTTATGTCTTTAGCTTACCCTGTTGGGGGTGCCCCACGGGCTGCATCATCCCCAAGCCGCTCGGGCCGGACCCAGTGGCATGCATCTTCCCTACATTTACTTAAGCCAGTTTGCTTTCCATGCTTAATCTACCTATGACTATCGCCTGTTGACTGTCACCCACCATGGGAGCCGCGCGTCGGCCGTCCTTCTTCAAGACCCTTCGCGTTGTCTAACCATCTCACAGGACCAAGACAACAAACAAGAATGAAGACCAAGCGCAACCCGCCTTGAGGTAGGGCCTTCTGAGTCCCCCTCTAGCTCACGAGTGCCCAGATACACCTCGTCTAACCCTCCCGTGCAAGCCACGTGTCAAGGCGGGGCTGTACATGCCTCGGGGGCTCTCTGCAGTAGGGAGTCCCCCTCCCACGCCCCAGTGGAAGCACCATGCTCCGTGCTGGCCGTCGACACTGCCGAGGAGCGGCTATGCCCATGCACAAGCGGAAGCACTACGCTCCGCGCTGGTGATAAACAACTGAGGGCGGCCCCACGGCCGTACCAACCTCACGGAGGCCCAGAGCTCAATGTCCGGCCTCACCGTAACGCCTCCCCTCGGGAGAGCCGCGCGAGGGGGATGTGCATGGGGAATGCGCTTGGGTCACGCCCAAGCGTACGCCACCCAACCAGGTCCCCCAGACCTAGTCGTCGCGCGCCCCTCCCGAGCCGAGCCTCGGCGAGGGCAAAGGTATGGAGAATGTTTGCACGTCAAGGTGGACTCCTGAGCATCGCGACTTAGGAGCCTAACTGGTCACGTAGCCCCTCACACCTTGGTCTGTCCTGGTTTCCGGTCGGCCCAATGGCGGTTGAGGTATGCGCGGGGCCGGGCTCTGCCGACGTAGAACATTAACCTATCCTCGCGTATCCTTCCTATAGGCTGTTTGCATGTCAAGGGGGACTCGTGAGCATCACGACTCAGGAGCCTAACTAGTCACGTAGCCCCTCGCTCCTTGGTCCGTCCTGGTTTCCGGTCGGCCCAACGGCGGTTGAGGTATGCGCGGGGCCGGGCTCTGCCAACGCAGAACACAAAGCAAATAGGAAGAAAATCGCAAAATCTAAAAGAAAATATTACAACACATATTGTTCTCACAATATCAAATGCGAGTTTAACGCCTCCATGAGGCATGGTGCATGTTGCGGGAATAAAGCAGAAAAGCAGCCGCAAGTCACCCCTGGACACTGCTGGCGCCTGCAAAAGGTGCCCCCTCCTGGGTATCGCCGCCTTCACCTACATCACAGGTCGAGGGCGCAGGAGCGAAGGCATCGAACTTCCTCAGCAAGGCTTCCACTTGACCTTCATGGCTGCCGCGGCAGCCACGCAGTGTTCGGCAGCTACAGGTTCTAGCAGCTCGTCAAGATGAGTGTTGGGGTTGCAAAGGTGCAGGTGGCTGAAGACCCGTGTCAGCGCGGCTGAGGAAAGGACGCGAGCCTCTGCCTCCGCCATAGGACCGATGCACTCCACGACTTCCTCGAGCGCCTTCACAAGGAAGGGAAGTAGCTGAGCAGGGCCATCCACATAGGTGGTCAGCGGCTTCTCCAAGCCCTTCTTGTACATTGTCTTCAGCGCCACGCGAGACCTCTCCTCGAAGGTCGAGAAGGCTGCGCGGTCTTTGGCAAGGACCCTCGCCTTCTGCTCCAACTTCTCTAGCCGGCTGTGCTCCGCTGCCTGCGCCTTCGCCAGCTCTCCCAGCTCGGCATCGCGGCCCTTGATGGCGTCCTCCCGGGCTTTGATCTCCTCCTTTTCCTGGCGGCCACGTGCTTCTTCCGCATGATGGTCGCGCAGGCCCTTCAGCTCGTCCTCCAGCTCTCGACAGCGGCCGCGGGCAGCCTCGGCGTCCTTCAATGCCGCCTCGCGATCGGCCGCAGGTTTGGTGGCGGCCTGCTTCTCCTTCTTGGAGGCCGCTGCGGCCTGGCTCAGCGACGCTCGAACCGCCGAGTCAGAGTGAAGCCAGCCAGAGACCAGCTCCAAGCGCCCGACCACCAGGCGCGAGTCCGTGCCCTGGAGATCTTCCTGCAGCTGGGCCATCTCCGAAAGGGCACGCTCCAAGACGGCTGAGGAAGCAGAAGAACCTGGGGCTGGGGCACAGTAGGAGAAGGGGTGATGTTGTCACCAGAGCATTGGAGATCAAGGGCTCCTAAGCCTTCGGAACCTCACCAGCCGTGCCGGACACCGGCACCTCCTGAGCTAGTGGTGCTCCGGGGGCTGACTCCCCCCAAGGATGCTCCACCGGGCCTCGCGAGGATGACCGGGCTGGAGAAGCATGAGCGCCATCCCCACCTTTGCTGGTGGAGAGGGACGCGGTCGTAGGAGGCGACACGGACTCAAGCGGCACCACCTCGCTCTCCCTTCTCCTCTTCACCGCAGACGACAGCCTGGTTGCGCAGCAAGTAAAGGGAGTCGGAAATGAGCATCGACAACAGGAACAAGGCGAGGCAGGGCACTTACTAGTCCACAGCAACGTAGTCCACCTTCCGCTTGGTGAGCTTGAAGCCTGAGAGTGTCATGACTCGAGGCGTGGGCGCACCAGCCCCAGAAGCTGAAGCAGGAGCAGCAGTTGAACCACAAGCGGCCCCAGGCAGCACCGGAGCAGCAACAGATCCTCGGTGGATCAGCGCCGACCTGCTTCTCATCAGGATCACGGCTAGTCCCTCCTTCTCCTAGGAAGCGTCGGCCTCGTCATCCTCGGGGAAGGCGCGGAGGATGTCAACCTCACTCAGGGGGAGGTCTCCCCCGTCCCTTCAGGGGTTACCTCAGGTCTTCCTCCTCCTCTTCTTCCTCCCCGAGGGACTCACTAGAAGACATCTCCACCGGCGTTGGCGCTGCTGGGGCCTCGGTGAGCACATGCGGCACCAGTCCACGCCCGTCAAAGGTCAGCTTGGAGGCCACGATCAGCGCACTGTCCTTGTGGCGGAACAAGGGAGTAAAGACATTCGGAGGATACTCATGATCGTCCCTGACTAGGAGGCGGAGAACTGTGGTCAGCTCCTCGTCAGACAAGGCCCCTGAGCTCAAGCGAACCTTGTCCTCTTCATCCCTAAGTTCCAACAATGGGCCACACACAGCGCCAGGAACTCCCTCAGGAGCATGGCCCTGTAATCCTTGCCGCCTTTGCATTGCCGGGCTTCAGGTCAGACTTCATATGCTCCAGCACCAACGTCGCCCGCTCGTCGGTGAGCTTCGCGCAGGACCAAGCCTTATTGGCCTAGGGCTTCTCCGTCGGCAGCGCCAAGCGCGGGTGGACACGCTTGGCGCTCATCATGAACCATTTGGCCCTGAGGTTGTCAGCCTTCTTCCTGCTGTTTGAGATCGAGTTGGCCTTGCCGGCCGCGATGAAATTGGCGCACCCGAAGATATGGCCCTCGCTGGCACGGAGGAAGAAGAAGTGGCGCAGCAGGGCCACAGACGGCATCGAGCCCAGATACGCCTCACAATAGTAGGCGAAGATGGACAGGAGAAGGATGGAATTGGGATGGAGATGCAGCGCCTGCAGCCCGTAGTGGTCAAGGACCTCATAGAAGAAATCAGAGAAGGGAGGAACCAATCCGGCGGCGATACTGCTCATGAAGAAGGGGAAGAACGCGCTCCCCTCGGGCTCCAGCACGTCGGAGGCAACCCGGAGCACCGACTTCCCCCTTTCATTACTCTCCCCCGCCTTAGTAGGCGCGTGGCAGCGAGGCTTTTCTCCGAGACGTTGGGCGAGTCGAGGGCAGGTTCGTACCAAGCCTTCACCGCAGATGGCACCAGTGACAAGGCGGGCTTGACCTTCCGTGGTGCCATTGGTCGCTGAAGCAGGAAATGATGGGAGCGGATCTGAAGATTTCAGAAGTGGGGAGTAAGAAAGGGGATCTGAGCAAGGCGGAAGGAAACAATGAAGGTGAACGTTGCCTACGCCAGCCTTTTGACAGTCGGGCAGTTGCCGAGGCAGTGTGGGGAAGAGGAGACGCCCACGTCCAATCAACAGCCACGCGTCGACCGAGGCCGCAGTGTATTGAGGCCCGCGGCGCTCCGCACTTGACCCTTGGCTTCGCCTCGAATCCAAGCCCGAGCGCTCTTGGGCCTGGGGGCTACTGTCGGTGTTCTGGAAATGGGGGTCCCCAGACTTGCCTGCCTGCGGCGCACGGCGTGGCTTTGCTAGCAGGCCTGTACGACCCATCTTCATCAACAAGGAATCAAGACCCTTGGGAGGGTCCAAGCCTCGCGAGGCGGACAACACAAGACCTCCTCAGGAGCGGCCTCACGAGGCTGGCTCATGAGGGGCGGAGAGTTCAAGGCCAGGCAAACCTCACGAGGTTCTCGTGACGTAAGCCATGACGATCGAGACCAGGCGGGTGCCAGCGCGCGCAACGTCCTTATTTCCTCTTTGGTGCTAAGGGGGCAAGCGAAGGCGCGGAGTACTGAGGCATCCAGCAAAGGTTTCCATATTGGTGCAACTAGACCAAGACCAGAAGGACGACAAGACGGAGGTCACCATGGAGCCCAAGACGGCGTCACCACCAGAGCCTTTGGCAGGCGAAGACTGCTTTTGTTGGGATAGCTTGTACTAGCTGTCCCCCTTCAAATTGGCCGTTGTTGGCTCCCTTCTCGCTCAATATTTGGGGAGAGGACCAGGCCCCCTATAAATAGGACTAGCCACCGCCATAGAGGGAGAGATCATTAAGGTCATCCTCAACCATGCAAGTTCACCAAGCACAAGAACACCTCAACCTCAGGAGGCTATTCCTCCCCTTGTACTGTTCGCCCTCAGCCCAAGAGGCAATCCACCACCACCACACTGGAGTAGGGTATTACACCACAACGGTGGCCCAAACCAGTATAAATCTTGCATCCTTTGTGTTGCGAGTTCGTTGAGTTAGTTCATGAAATATTAGCTAAGTTTGGCCATGGATCGATAGGGTGGAGATCTTCGCGTGCACCCCAGTGTTCGAACCTTAAGGGTTTTGCCGGAACCCGTGATCCGACACAACTTGACTGGGTTTTTAACTCTGCCAGTTGGATCAGCATGTATCCTATATCCCAAGTGTCTCCTCTTGCAAAAACTGTGTCTGATTATGTGCCTTGTTTGATTTCTATAAGCACTTCCATACCAAAGGCTCATATTTCCAGGTTTGAGAATTTCTGGGTCCATCAACCAGGATTTATGGATTGTGTGCAGGAGGTTTGGAAGAGACCTTCCAATAAGTCACATATTTCAGCTATTATTGTAGATAAGCTAAAGGCCTTGATTTTTGCACTAAGGAAGTGGCAGAAAGGATTGTCCCATCTCAAAAAGCTGATTGAAAAGTGCAACTAGGTGATTCTTTGGCTGGATAATCTTAAGGACATGAGACTTAATTTTTCCAAGCCATGGCCACCGAGAGATATAGAAGGAATTCTATTGCTAGTTTGTTGTTGTCTGATGGTTCTGTGACATCAGACCATGAGGAAATGGCTAAAGCTTTTTTAAATACCTTCAGAGAAAGAATGGGAACAGTTTTGCCAGTTACTCCGGAGAGAGGTATTTTATCTCTAATCCCTAGAGTGCAGGGTCTGGAAGTGCTAACAAAACCCTTTGAGGTCAAAGAAATTGAACAGGTAACTAAGGAAATGCCCATTGATAAAGCTCCTGGAGCTAATGGTTTTAATGGCCTCTTCCTAAAGAAGTGTTGGCCTATTATTTCTGCTGATTTCATTAGACTGGTGCATGAGTTTCATGCTGGATCTGCATAGTTAGAAAATCTTAATGATGCTTTCATTACTCTTATCCCAAAAAACAAGAATCCTGAGACTGTGGGTGACCAATATCTCTCACTAGTGTTGGTCTTAAATTCCTTACAAAACTGGCTGCAAACAGATTTCAGGAGGAGATCACCAAATGTGTGCATAAAAACCAATATGGTTTTATCAAATCCAGAACAATTCAGGACTGTCTAGCTTGGACCTTTGAGTATATCCATCAATACAACCAGTCTAAAACACCCATTCTCCTTCTAAAGCTGGATTTTGAAAAGGCTTTTGACTCAATTCAGCATGAGGCTATTCTGAAAATCCTGAGGGCAAAACGGTTTGATAACAAATGGATTGCATGGATCAAGCAGTTGTTATCTTCTGGAACTTCTTCAGTACTGCTTAATGGTGTTCCTGGTAATCATTTTAAATGCAAGTGTGGTGTTAAGCAAGGAGACCCTATTTCTCCTTTACTGTTTGTAATTGTTTCAGATCTTTTAAGACATTTATAAATGATAGGTTGCACTAGGGACTTTTAAGTTTCCCACTGCTCACACATGACCCTAATTTCCTAGTGGTTCAGTATGCTGATGACACATTGCTCTTCATAAATGCACAAATCTCTCAGTTGGAGACCCTCAAATCAGCGCTCTGCTCTTTCTCTAAGGCAACTGGTCTGCAGATCAACTTTCATAAATCTTCAATGTATCCTATTAATGTTAATGCTGCAGATGCTACTTGCCTTGCTGCTCTTTTTGGCTGTCAACTAGGCTCTATGCCTTTCACATATTTGGGCTTGCCAGTGGGGACTACTAGGCCTAAAATTGTTGACTTTCTACCCCTGGTTGTTTGCATGGAGAGAAGGCTCACGGCTAGCTCTTGGCTTTTGCCTCAAGGGAGCAGACTCCAACTGGTTAATTCGGTCATTTCTTCCCTGCCTATCTACTTCGTATGCAGCCTGTCAATCCCTCAGGGTATCCTGGACCAACTGGAAAGAATTCAGAGATAGTGTTTATGGAGAAAGTATGGTTAGGAGAAGGGCCATTCCTTGGCTGCCTGGCCCCTTGTCTGTAGACCTAAATCCAAGGGAGGATTGGGAATCCTAAACCTGGGTTTACAAAATGATGCTCTGCTCCTAAAACATCTCAACAAATTCTACAATAGAGAGGATGTGCCATGGGTACACCTGGTTTGGGACTCCTATCGTTTCCAAAGGGTTCCCCATGATACCACACTTTGTGGTTCTTTCTGGAGGAGAGATATTTGCAAGCTAATGGATAAGTTTAGGGTTGTTACCTCTGTCATTGTTCACAGAGGAGACACTGTGCTATTTTGGTCAGATCATTGGCAGATTGGAAACACTTGCACCCCTCTTCAGGAACGTTTTCCCAGGCTATATTCCTTTTGTCTCCACATAAATCTTTCTGTCATGGAAGTTTTTCAGACTCACAACTTTCAAGAGCTGTTTTGTTTACCTCTGTCTAAACTAGCTTTCCAGGAGTTTCATCAACTTTCTTCTTTGATGGACTCTTGGCATTTGGACAGCGGTTGCCCTGATGCATGGGTTTGGAGACATGGTAGGCAGGCAACCTACTCTGCTAAAAAGTTTTATGACTTTGTGTATCACCCGGTTATGGCAAATCCCAGTTTGAAGTGGGTTTGGAAGAGCTGTTGTACAATGTCAATCAAAACATTCGCCTGGCTGGTCATAATGGACAGAGTTGACACCAAAGATATGATCCAACATAGACACTTGAGGACTAATGATGGACATGAGTGTGTGCTTTATCCAACCCGGGGCTCCGGAGGACAGAAACCATCTGTTTTTCCAATGTAATTTTAGTGTACGTGTGTGGAACTATCTACAGATTGTCTGGAAAGTTTCTGATGACATGGTTGACATTGCTATGCATGCCAGAAAGGATTTCAACAAACCTTTCTTTGCAGGAGTTGTCTTTCTTGCTTGGTGGAATATATGGAATGTAAGAAATGACAGGGCTTTAAGGCATATCAAGCCTTCTTTTAGGGCATGGAGAAATGGTTTCATACATGATGTTACACTCCTCTCCCATCGGATCAAAAGAAAATATAGCGATGCCATGCTTAGATGGATTGATTTCCTACCTCCTTGAGGAGGACTCTTGTACTCTCAGTTTTTTTCTCCTTTTTTTAGGTATAGCCCCTCCTCATTTTTGTATAGCTTTTTTCTCTAGTTTCTTTACTTTATTTTCCTCATCTTGAGGATCTTTGTATGTTGTGTTGTTCTTTTTTTAATATAATGTTGTGGGGTGTAAGCCCTGCAGTCTTCATGGTCAAAAAAAAATCTTGTGTATAATTTCATTTTTTTACTTTCCATTGGTTGTTTAACCTTTTTTGTGGTCTATATGACCTAAGCAATATTAATTCTCTTCCTATGAAAACACCCTGGTCTACAACTCTGTCAGTGTGACTTTGTTATTATTGTTGATGACATTCCGGTACCCGCCGATAGACGAGAACTTTGCCTAATTGTCTGCCTCGATCAACAAGAAGGAAAACGGCTCTCTTCATCCCTCGCCCTTGGTACCAACGATGTTGCCAACATAACTGACAGGCTATCCTCTGACATGCCTTTCTAACATGAGCGTGCAATATGTCACCCCCTTTCTGTAGGATTTTTTTGGCTTCCGGTAAAACCCTTGAGGTTCGAACATTTGGGTGCGCATGAAGATCTCCCCCCTCTCTAGCTCGCACACTCAACGATCTCATGGCCTAGCTTGACGGACCCGAAGAACGCGAGACACAAGATTTATACTGTTTCAGGCCACCCATTGTGGTGTAATACCCTACTCCAGTGTGGTGTGGTGCATTGCCTCTTGGGATGAGGATGAACAGTTACAAGGGAAGAACAACCACCTGAGGAGAGGTGTTCTTATGCTTGGTGAACTTGTGTGTTTGAGGAAGATCTGGATCCTCTCTTTCCAGACCAGGTGCCCCTTACTGTGGTGGTGGCTAGTCCTATTTATAGAGTCCCTAGTCCTCTTGCCAAATATTGAGCAGGAAGGGATCCCACAACGGCCAATTTGAAGGGAGACCACTAGTACAAGTTATCCTGACAAAAGTAGTCTTCGCCTGCCAAAGGCTCTGGTGGTGATGCCGTCTTGGGCTCCACGGTGACCTCCGTCCTGCCGTCCTGCTGGTCTTGGTCTTGTTGCACCGATATGGAAACCTTTGCTTGATGCCTTGGAACTCCTCGCCTGCGCTTGCCTCCTTAGCACTAAAGAGGAAACGAGGACACCGTGCGCCCTAGCGCCCGCTTGGCGCCCGCCTGGTCTTGATCTTCATGGCTTGCATCATTGGAACCTCGCGAGGTTCGCCTTGCCTTGATCTCTCCACCCCTCGCGAGCCAGCCTGGTAAGGCCGCCCCTGAGGAGGTATTGCATCGTCCGCCTTGCGAGGCTTGGCCCCTCGCGAGGGTCTTGAATGTTTGCTGGTGAAGATGGGAAGTACGGGGCTGCTGGAGGAGCCACGCTGCGGGCCGTAGGCAGGCAAGTCTGGGGACCCCGATAGTAGCCCCCGGGCCCAAGGTGCACTCGGGCTTGGCTTTGACGTGAAGCCAAAGGGAAAGCGCGAAGTGCCGCGGACCTCAACATCCTACGGCCTTGATCGACGTGTGGCGACTGATTGGACGTGGGCGTCTCAGCTTCCCCACGCAGCCTTGAAATCTGACTGGCTAGGTGCTCACGATATCCTACACAGTTCCCTCCCCGCTGCTGGCAACGCACTCCCTGACTTCTTCGCTTCCTCGTACCTCTGCCCCCTCTTCCAATCCAACTCAAGCTCTACCCTTATTGCCATGGCACTGAACCGGACGGAGAAAGGGAAGAAGCCCCTATCCTCGGCCAACTCAGCTCCGGTCGTCGAACCCGCCGTCGGCTGATCATGGCTTCTCAATCGGGAGGCCATGGATAAGGTCTGCCTCATGCTCGCTACCAGCTTCAACGAATGGGGGGGTGGGGGGACGGTGGCCTGGCCTGCGTCCCGAGCCTCCGTTGATAGGATGGCCACCGAGGTCCCGTTCTTCGTCGGCGCTCTGTGGGCCGGCCTGGTTCCTCCCTTCTCCGCCTTCTTCGATGCCATGCTTTCCGATTACCAGATCCATATGATGCACATTGATCCCCAATCTGTCATCCTTCTCGCCGTCTTCACCTTTGTCTGCGAGGCCATGGTGGGCATTGTTCCTTCTGTGGCCCTCTTGCGCCATTTCTTCTCGCTGCACCTGACCAACCCCCGGCAGTGCTCTGGGTGCGTGAGTTTTCAGGCCGTGGCGGCGACGGCCGGCTCGGTGATTGATTTTGATCTCCAGTCGTCCACGAGCGGGTTTCGGACGCGATGGGTGTATGTTGATGTCGGAGTGCTCAGCCCTCTGCTCTCGCCTCTGTCGTCGCCCACTGACGGTGTCCTGGACTAGGGGGTACTCACCACGTCATCTCCCGATCTATTAGATTGGGCCGAGGACCCCCATGGCCGTATACTCATGGGCCAGTTCGGACAGCTGCCGCATACATGGAAGATTCCACAAGACTTGGTGATCAAGACAAGGAGTCCTCCCCCACCGGCGTATTCAGCTAGGACTCTTGTTATCCTAGGCCTCTGGTGCGTTATATAAACCAGGACCGGGCTAGTCGACAGATCATATATACAACAATCATACCATAGGCTTGCTTCTAGGTTTTAGCCTCTACTATCTTGTGGTAGATCAACTCTTGTAATACTCATATCATCAATATCAATCAAGTAGGACGTAGGGTATTACCTCCATCAAGAGGGCCCAAACCTGGGTAAGCATCGTGTCCCCTGCCTCCCGTTATCATCGATCCTAGACGCACAGCTCGGGACCCCCTACCCGAGATCTGCCGGTTTTGACACCGACATTGGTGCTTTCATTGAGAGTTCCGCTGTGTGTTCGGCAAAAGATTGATAGCTCGCCTGCAGATCAACTGCGACTTTAGCATCTTCGTCACCAGCTCGACTGGTCACCTTGGTTTGACCAAGGACTGCACCCTACCTCCGATCGTCATGTTCGGATGAGGGCCTTTATAAACATCAACTCCAATCTCTATCAAGATCATGGAGGAATCATCCAGGGAGCCTGGGGGCTCAATGTCAACATTGCCCTCGGGCGACCGTGCTGTTTTTCTGGACAGCAAACTTGTGTCTGCCGCCACCGCCTCCTCAAGTGTCTTTTTAACGATCTCTTTGGTGGAATTGTGCGGAATTGAGTCTACAACAACCCTGAAAAATTTCGTCAAGTTCCGATGGAGGAATCTCTGGCAATCCATGATATACCAGAGCCCTGTCAAATCTGGATGGGAATCTGGATGAGTTTAGGGCGTGGTGTCCAGCTTCTACCTCGGACGTCCTTTGGAAGATCCAACCGTTGATCGGCTGCGGAATTCCTATATCTACCACCTCTCAAAATTTCAGCTCGATCCAACTGTCCAAACTCCGGGAACCTTCCGATTAGTGCATCACTTTTCGGATCTGTTTTCTGCGCAAAAACGAATCTGACCCGAGTTCGTCTTTTTTATGAACGGGATTTCGGACATCCCTTTTGAAGGAAGTTTTGTATGGGGTATTGTGTTTTGTTTCCGAACACATCCCGCTAACTTTAAGATCTTTTGAACATGATCTTCAACATCATGCTGGTGTCAAACCAGTCCGGCAATATTGCTCCACGGCTGCCGACCTGCGCTAGACACGTCGTCACTTTGTTGAGCCGAGCTCAACTTCTTCGGATCATCATCTCGGCAGGCCCAACAAGAGTCCGGCATCGTGAAGGATAAATCATCACCAACATCGCCGCCCCACAGATTACACGGAGAGGGCATACCGGCATCGCCGCACGGTCGCTTCATCAAGCCGGCATCGACCACGTCACGACCTGCATCGGCAGGGCCGCACTGTTGCTTCTTCAAGCTGGTGTCCATCACGCTGACCTACTTCGACTAATCGGTTGACATCGAGGCTTCAACATCTCGGCTGGACCGGGGCTTCGCCATCTCTTCATCAACCTACTCCGGACACTTCGGCATCACTCACCGACGAGCTCCGTCACGTTAGCTGGACCGAGGGCTTTGCCTCGGCGAGCCAACCTTTGCCAGCATTTCCATGCCATCGTTTTATCGCCCGTAGGCAATGGGTGTGCGGATCGAGTCCCAATTTTGGGAATCACCTTCCTTCGGATTGCTACAACAAATAAACTAGGTGCTATTAATCCCAGTATTTTTTGCTTGTTTGGGTTCATTTTTCCCAAGGAATTATTACGCTGGTTTGTCCATCATATGTACACAAGTCTATCAAATGGTGGCCGCATTAATGACAGTCGCATGGTGGTTCGGTCAGTTTCCGTACGTAGTCTAGCGAATGCCGCATCCGGAGCTCAGACCAACCTGTGAATTCAGGCTTTGCCACGCCTTTACCGCATCACGCCGACGCCCTGCATCGACATTGACTTCGGTGCCAGGCCATATTTCTTTTATTACTCACTTTGCATAAATTATTTATTATGCAACGATTTTTTAATTATCATTATTACTATTATCTCTGGTTTGCACTATTTTTTGTGCACGGGAAAATGATCCAGGGATTTCGGCATCACTCTGCCGGTCTGCATTGACCGTGCTATGTCACCACTTCGGCGTGTCGAGCCCTCCGCTCTGCCACCTCGGGACCGGCTTGGGGGATGGAACCTTGTCCCGCATCAAGCTCGGACCGCGTCATCAATGCCGAACACATTAACCAGCTAGTCGCTTTCATGCTCAAAGTTTTAATTTTTAACTTGTGTTCGGTTCGACCAAGCATTATACTTTTTTGGAAAAAGTTGCTTGAAAAAAAATTTCCTTGTCCAAACTTTGTTTGAGACACACATATTCAAATACCCCGTTTACTTGGGGCTTCCTTTGTGAAGCTTTTCCTCTTGCATATGATTATACTTGTACGGCTTCGTTCCTTGTTCGTGTATTATGCCACAATATGCACCATATTGACTTAAGCGATTTGCAAGCTGGGTTGCCTCGCTCCAGTGTTTACCCCTACGTTCCCGATTGTCCGGCCAGGGAGTAAAGGGAGCACCTCTGCGATTGTCACGATCGGGTTATCCGAGCCAGACCTCAGACTGGGTGAAGCCAAAAGCTAGCGCTCTTATTGTTTTCAATGATGGTCGGCACACAATGGAAGTCATGAGTACAAAAAATCTATAGCACAAGTCTCATAGCAATAATGAGCGCCGAAGAAAGGTATCGGTGGGGGTACCATTTTCTTCGAAGATGCTTCTTACACTTCGTTTGTAATATAGCATAAGTTTCCTGAGCGCGCTTTATCTGTGACAGCCTTATGGCCCGGTTGCCTGGTTATCGGAAACACTGTCGATATTCTCGGCAGGTGGAGTACATAACACTTTTCGGTCCTTGACCGAAGAGGGAGAAGCCGACGGTCGGTTAAGACGCGTTTAAAGTTCGGTTGAACAGAGATATGATATAAGTACTTCAGTACATACAATCATTATACATAAAATTCTTCTACCCAGGTCACTTGGGGGCTCTTAAAATTTATATGAGCTATTTTATAGTAAATGTGTTTTTCTTCTTGGTCGTTGCAAAGTGTTTTTCTATCGCTCCTTTTTCGACGTGAGTGTGTGGTCAATAGCCAGATAACCCATTTTCTCTCTAGTGACCGCTCGAGTTTAGTTCGCTAAACTGGTCTAACGAGAAGCACTCCGCCTTCGGGATAGGAGGCTGCAGCCGTAGGCTGACCCGCTTGAAGTCTTGAGATTGGATGTCTAATATTAATGAACGACAGAAGCACTCTTTTTTTTTCTAAGACCAATTTTCGGATTGGCACCGAACGCTTGATCTTGTTCGAACGCCAAGTTTTTACTGACGTTTTTTGGTTTTCCAAGCTTATGATACTTTTAAACTATTTGTGTGTTTTCAGCACAAGTCTCGCAGTGCAACGCCGGACACCTTTAGAGATTCGGCAAAAACATTCTCGGATATTGCTATATATGCATCGGTTTCGAATTGTGTCTTCGGTCAATAGTTGGGTTGCCCGGCTCCTGCACTTGCTTCCTACATCCCGCTTTGTTCGGCTAGGCGTGCAAACGGAGAACCACTGCGATTGTGCTTCCAGCTCACATGGTTAAGCACCTCAGTGGAGAAAGCCGAAAACTGACTGTCACAATAAGCGTAAACTGGTTAGCGATCCGATGACTATGTTAAATGATGGGCCATTCACAACAATGGCCGAAGTGTTTACAGCTTGACCTCGACTGTCGCCGAACACTACTGGGGGCTATTAACTGGCCTCCCAAAATAAATCCTCGATATTTTGCTCTTACATTAGAGCTGAGGTTTCATGATCATGCTTAGCATGACAACCCAAAGAAAGAAACTGATAGCGGGACTATTTTCTTTGGAAGACATTTCTTATGTTAAACAGTAATATAACATATCTCTCTACGTACCTTTGTTTATAAAACCATATAGCCAAATTGCCTTATTTGTCGTAAATCTTTGCCCTCATAAAGGATTTATAAAGTAGGACAAACACTCCTCGGCTACTGGCCGAGGAGGTGGAAGCCGATGGTCGGTCAACAAAGTTTTGTACAATGCGGATTCCGAGCATTAATGACGTAAAGTACTTGGATACATAGAGTCATTACACATAATTTGTGATTTTACTATGGATATCGATCCTTAATTCGGCCACCCATGCCCGCATTAAGCCTCGGGGGCTACTGGGCTTCGGGCTTATTATTTAAAAATACTAAAGGGGCACATCGATCCCCTGATCTGGTGTTGCCACCCGACCAGTATCTCGGGGGCTACTGCATTGCCTGTTCAATACAGAAAATTTTAAGTGCAATACATTTTCTGAGGAGATTTTGATCCTCAGGTTAGTCGGCCGCACCCAACCTGAGTCTCGAGGGCTGAGCATGCCGCTTTTTGTGTCCCGAAGTATTCTGCCGAACTAGGACTTGATCCTCAGGCCGATTTTGAAAATCAACCTGAGTCCCAGCGGCTGCTGGGATCAGCGGTCTTACGTCATCCTTCAGGTGCATCTTGGGTTTTAAACTGATACACACCTTGAGGGATACTGGCTATATATCTCGGCAGAGAATAAATTGCACCAATAAAAAATATTGACAAAAAATTGGCCCACAGTCGGGGTGGTGCACCACATCGGAAGCAGTCCGGCATAAAGCTCGGGCGCTAGTGGCTGGCTCCATAGAGGGCATTTCCAGCATTAAGCTCGGCTAAACTCCTTTTTTGGGCCAAGATGATCTATGACATCTTGGATATAGTCCGACGTTGGAGCTTGGACACAGTCCGGCGTTGGAGCTCGGAAGCACTCCGGCATTGGTGCTCGGCTGCAAAAGATACCTCGAATACAGTCTGACGTTGGAGCTCGGATGCAAGAGGACACTGCCTCCCGGGAACAACTTCAAACCCGAGGTGTGGCATAAACATAACAAGGCATTGATAAAGGTCGGAAACTTAAAGGGGCTCCTCGGATACCCGACGTATAAACTTGTCGAATGCATTTCAGCGATTCTCAAGATCGAAGATAAGAAGATTTGTTGAACTAGTTTTCAAGACCGACAACTGAAGATGAAGAATAGTTCGGAAGAATCGAAGAGCGTCCCTAACTTGAAGACCGGTTCAGGGGGCTACTGACGGTGTCCTGGACTAGGGGGTACTCACCACGTCATCTCCTGATCTGTTAGATTGGGCCGAGGACCCCCATGGCCGTATACTCATGGGCCAGTTCGGACAGCTGCCGCATACATGGAAGATTCCACAAGACTTGGTGATCAAGACAAGGAGTCCTCCCCCACCGGGGTATTCGGCTAGGACTCTTGTTATCCTAGGCCTCTGGTGCATTATATAAACTAGGCCGGTCTAGTTGATAGATCATATATACAACAATCATACCATAGGCTACCTTCTAGGGTTTAGCCTCTACGATCTCGTGGTAGATCAACTCTTGTAATACTCATATCATCAATATCAATCAAGCAGGACGTAGGGTATTACCTCCATCAAGAGGGCCCGAACCTGGGTAAACATCATGTCCCCTGCCTCCTGTTACCATCGATCCTAGACGCACAGTTTGGGACCCCCTACCCGAGATCCGCCGGTTTTGACACCGACACCCGCCGTCCCCAGCTCCAGCTGGGGTCACGAGGAGCTCGTGGGCTCCCGTCTAGCCTACGTCTGGCTCCGGCTGACGAGGCTGAAGGATCTCGATGTGACAGCGCCCAAGGTGATGAAAGAGTTCCTCCAACGCCGCATCGCAGTCGGATTTCGGGTTCCGGCAGACCCTTGAGGTTCGGACACTGGGGTGCATGCGGAGATTTCGCCTCCTACCTACCTGCACACCTCCGCCTCGCTGTGATCTAAACTATGGAAAGAACAACACAAGAGACACAGGGTTTATACTGGTTCGGGCCACCGTTGTGGTGTAATACCCTACTCTAGTGTGTGGTGTGGTGGATTGCCTCTTGGGCTGATGATGATGAACAATACAAGGAAGAACAGCCTCGCGAGGGTCTGTTCTTGGCTGGGGCGGGGATGAACTGCTAGGAGGAGTTCAGTCACCCTTCTCTCTCTCTCTATCTCTCTCTCGCTGATCCCTTGATCCTTCGATTCATCCATCCCTTCACCCTGCGGGTGGCCGGTCCTATTTATAGAGGCCCTGGTCCTCTTCCCAAATATCGAGCGGGAAGGCAGGCAACAATGGCGGGCTAATTTGAAGGGGGACAGCTAGTATCAGCTATCCTGACAAAAGTAGTCTTCGCTTGCACAAAGCTCTGGTGGTGACGCCGTCTTGGGCTCCACGGTGACCTCCGTCTTGCAGTCCTCATGGTCTTGGTCTCTTTGCACCAAAATGGCAACCTTTGCCTGATGCCTCGGTACTCCGCGGCTATGCTTGCCCCCTTTGCACCAAGGAGGAAAGGAGAACACTGCGCGGGCTGGCACCCGCCTGGCGCCCTTGGTCATCATGCCTTGCGTCATGGGCACCTCGTGAGGCACCCCGCCTTGGTCTCTCCGCCTCCTCGCGAGCCAGCCTGACAAGGCCGTGCCTGAGGAAGCTCCGCGTCATCCACCCCACGAGGCTTGGCCCCTCGCGAGGGTCTCGGTCTATGTTGGGGAAGACGGGCCGTGCTGGGCCCCCTTTTGAGCCACGCCGCAGGCCGCAGGCAGGCAAGTCTGGGGACCCCCATTCCCAGAACGCCGACAGTAGCCCCCGGGCCCAAGGCGCGCCCAGGCTTGGCCATGCAGGGAGGCGGAAGGGCAAGAGCGAAGCACCGCGGGCCCTAACAGCCTGCGGCCTTGGGCGCCACGTGGCAGTTGATTGGACGTGGGCGTCTCCACTTCCGCATGGCGCCTCAGCGACTGCACGGATTGGACAAGTCCCTGCATGCAAAGCGGGTCATAATTACCTGCGATCGTGGGGCGCCGTTGGTTGGCCCTCGCCAGCTATAAGTATGGATCGGCGCGCGCCCTTCCAGTTCATCCCCCCTTGCCTCCCCTTCTTCTTCATGGCCCCGTCGAGGAGGTTCTCGGCCGCAGAGAAGGGGAAGGCTCGCCAGGTTGAGCCCGCCTCTCCCCCGCCCAAGCGCGGCCGAGGGCGCCCTTGCAAACATCCTGTGGCCACCGCGGTAGCTCCCCGCGGCCGTGGAGGCGATTTTCAGCACAGCGACGGGAGGATTGCTGCGGCCGGGGGGCGCGCTCCGGCTGCGCATCCCCCTAGGCCGCGCTTTCGCGCTGCTGAAGTGCTGCCGGAGTTCATCGTGTTGTCGGCGGAGCCAACTGGCACCCGGCTTCCCCGAGGGTGTTTGGGTGGTCGCCGTGCAGGGTATTTCCCCGAGGGTGACGACCGCGGCTGGGAACCCAACTCCGGCGATGATGGAGAGGGCAGCGCTCGCCCGGCTGGCGGTGCTCAGGGTTCCTCAAGCTTCTCCGGTTCTTCTTCAGGCGGCAACTCTTCTAGCGGTGGCCGCGGTCAGCCTCCACACCGTCATATCTGCTTGGGAGGTGGTAACGTGTCCGCCCGCCATCGCAGCCTGGTGAAGCGCGAGAGGGAGTCCGCCTGAGCTCCAGAGGCAGCTCGGGCCTTCCCTGCGGGCCGGTGTGAGGCGAGCTGCACCAGATTTGTTCTTTCTTTTCCTTTTTCCTGTGTAACAAAGACAGTAGTGTGGAGCCCCGCGGGGGCGTGTTTGGGTTATTGTTGTTAATCATTGTTTTGCTTCGTTATCGTACCTTCAGGCTACGTGCCCGCGCGTGGATAGTTCCCGGCCCCGACCGTGGGGGGCGACCGACCCAGGCCCTTTGTTTGTGTCGCGGTGCCCGTGGGGCACGGACTGGAGGGGTGCTCCTGTAATGGGCCCAGGTCGCGAACCCTTTGAATGACTAGGATAGGAACACTCGCGAGGGCGCTCGGCTGCCCCCCTCGCGAGGCCTTGCACAAGAGAAATCGAGGCAGGAGAGTGAAAAGTCGAAGAACCACAAGCCAAAGACGGCAACAACTTCAATAAAACTTCGAATGAGAAGGAAGAAGCCAACTGCGGAAAGCTAATGAAAATCCGCGTCCGGCACCTAATCTAGTCTTCGACGTCTTCTCATCAGCGCGGAGCTAAGTGCTGCCACTAGGCGTGGGAGGGAGCCCTAGGGCCTGAGGCCGGCGCTCCTGAGACTCCGGGCCGTGTACAGCCCCAATTCATTATTACGTGAGAGTATGACGGGCGGCGAGCTTCACAGGCGTTGGCCTTCTTCACAGGCTCCGGGCCTTTTCCAAAACGCAATAGCTTCACAGGCATTCACCTTCTTCATAGGCTCTGGGCCTTTTCCAAAACGCGATAGCTTCACAGGCATTCGCCTTCTTCACAGGCTCTGGGCCTTTTCCAAAACGCGATAGCTTCACAGGCATTCGCCTTCTTCACAGGCTCTGGGCCTTTTCCAAAACGCGATAGCTTCACAGGCATTTGCCTTCTTCACAGGCTCTGGGCCTTTTTAGGGGTAGAACCTCCGGAGGTGCCGGATGTTCCATGCGTTCTGGACTGGCACCCCCTCCTGAGTCTCCAAGCACGCGGAGCCGGGCCTGGAAACATGAACAACTTTGAACGGGTCCTCCCACATGGGAGAGAGCTTGTGCAGCCCCTCCCTGGAGAGAACCCGCCTGAGCACGAGGTCTCCTACCTCGAGAGTTCTGGGGTGGATGTTGCGGTAGTGATATCGCTGCAGTGCTTGTTGGTACCTCGCCGCTCGTAGCGCAGCTTCTCGGCGACGTTCCTCCCCCAGCACGAGGTCCATCCCCCGCATGGCGTCCTGCTGCGCCTCGTCGAACGCCAGGACCCGCGCGGAGCGATGTCTGACCTCGTGAGGGAGGACCGCTTTGGCTCCGTAGACCAGGAAGAATGGGGTCTCTCCAGTCGGCTTGGTCGCGGTTGTGCGGATGGACCACAACACGGACTGAAGCTCGTCGTACCAACCTTTGCCGCAGGCCTCCAGCTTCTTCTTGAACGTCCTGGTCTTGAGGCCCCTCAGGACCTCCGCGTTGGCTCGCTCGGCCTGGCCGTTGCTTCGGGGGTGCGCCACCGAAGTGTAGCATATCTGCGTTCCAAGGTTAGCACAATATGTTTTGAAGAGGTTACTGGTAAACTGCGAACCGTTGTCTGTGATGATGCGATTCGGCACCCCGAACCGGCTCACGATGCCCTTGATGAACTTGACCGCGGAACCCATAGGAATGGTGCAGACAGCCTCTACTTCAGCCCACTTGGTGAACTTGTCCACGACGACGTAGAGGTAGCGGTAGCCCCCTGGCGCCCGAGGAAACGGGCCCAAGATGTCCAGCCCCCAAACTGCGAATGGCCACGAAAGGGGTATAGTCTGCAAGCCTCCTGCTGGCTGATGGATCTGCTTGGCGTGGTACTGGCAGGCCTCACAAGCTTTCACTAGTTCGACGGCGTCATTGAGCGCGGTGGGCCAATAAAACCCACTGTGGAACGCCTTGCCGACGAGGGTCCGTGATGATGAATGATGTCCATAGTCTTCGCCGTGTATATCTTCCAGCAGTTCCTTCCCTTGCTCCCTGGAGATGCAGCGCAGGGATACATCGTTTGGTCGCCTCCGGTAGAGCTCTCCATCCTTGATGCAGTATGCCGTGGCCAGGCGTGCCACTCGCTCCGCTTCCTCCTCCTTCTCCGGCAGGGTCCCTTGCGTTAAGTAACTCCGGAGCTCCGCGATCCAACATCCCTCCTAAGGTTCCATCATCAGGAGCAGGTGTGCTCCTGAGGCCGGGCCACAGGCCGGAGCCCCTGAGGCAGGTGGCTGGGGGAGCTCCTCCCGGGGCTGAGCCATGTTCGATAATGGCGGCAGGGCTGAGGGCTTGAAGAGCCGCTCCTCGAAAATGCCAGGCTCCTAAGGTAACCGCCTGGACGCCCGTTTGGCGATGTCGTCGGCCTCCTGATTGGTGCCACGGGGCACATGCTGCAACTCCAACCCCCAGAACTGCTTCTCCATCCTGCGGACCTCCGCTAGGTAGGCTTCCATGTGCTCATCCTTCGGCTCGTACACCTTGTTGGAGAAATTGACAAGGAGCTGCGAATTGCCCTTGATGGTGAGGCGTTTCACCCCCAGGGCAGCTGCGGCCTTCAAGCCCGCTATTAAACCTTCATACTCCGCTATGTTGTTGGAGACCTTTTCACCTTGCTGGAAACAGAGCTGCACGGCGTAATAGAGCTTGTCTTGAGTGGGCGATATAAGCACCGCCCCAGCCCCAGCGCCATGCCTGGAGAACGCCCCATCGAAGTACATGACCTAGCCTTCTGGCGCCTCGCTTCCTGGGGATAGGGACCGATCCTCGTCGGCCTTGAGGCCTGGCGCCTCCGTCCATTCTGCCACAAAATCCGCCAACGCTGCTCCCTTGATGACTCTGGTCGTGCTGAATTCGAGCTGAAATGCTTGCAGTTCTATGTTCCACTCAGCGACCCTTCCAGCTGAATTAGGGCTCCTGAGCACTCTCTCCAGGGGGTATGACAAGACGACCTTGATGGGGTGACCCTGAAAATAGTGCCGCAGCTTGCGCGAGGCCACCAGTAGCGCGAGGAGGAGTTTCTGAGGCATGGGGTACCATGGCCTTGCATCCTGCAACACCGTGCTGACGAAGTACACTGGGTGCTCAATGAGGTGGAGTGCGTCAGTGCTGGTGGCTGCCTTCGGAGACCATGGTGCCTCTTGAGGCAATGAGGCCTCCCGAGACTGGCCATCTGGGAGAGGGGCCTGTTCCGCCTCCGGTGTGCCCCTCTGCAGCGGCTGATCCTCCTCAGCCGCGGTGGCAGTTTCTGTGGGCCTTCCTTGTCCCTGTTCTGCCTTGTCCCGGGCTACTGCTACGGTTTTGATTCGGCGCTCCTCTCTGACTGCCACCAAGGCTGCGCTGGCGGAGTAGGGAGTGGCGGCGAGGTAAAGCACCAGGGGATCTTGAGGGCGCGGAGCCACCATGACCGGTGGGCTGGTCAGGTATCTCTTGAGATCCTGGAACGCCTTGTCGGCGTCTTCAGTCCACTCGAAGGGCCCCTTTTTCTTCATTAGCTGGAAGAAGGGCAGCGCTCGTTCCCCCAACTTAGAGATGAAGCGCCCTAGCACGGTCACGCGCTCCGTGAGCTTCTGCATTTCTCTGAGGGTCTTTGGCGGGCTCATGTTTTCGACCACCTTGACCTTCTCTGGGTTAGCCTCGATGCCTCGGTGGGACACGAGGAAACCCAAGAGCTTGCCCGAGGGGACTCCGAACACACACTTCTCTGGGTTGAGCCGTAGGTTCACTTCGTTGAGGCTCGTGAAGGTTTCCTCCAGGTCTTGTATCAAGGTCCTGGCCTCCCGAGACTTTACCACAATGTCATCGACGTAAGCTTCAACATTCTTCCCGAGCTGCGGGCCCAAGGTGATGTGCAACAGCCGCTGAAAGGTCGCCCCTGCATTACGCAGCCCGAATGGCATGCATGTGTAGCAGTACACCCCACACGGGGTTATGAACGTTGTCTTCTCGACGTCTTCGATCGCCATCTTGATCTGGTGATACCGAGAGAAGGCATCCAAGAAGCATAATAGGTCGCATTCCGCAGTGGAATCGACGATCTGGTCGATGCGGGGGAGTGGGAACGGATCTTGCGGGCATGCTTTATTAAGGTTGGTGAAGTCGACACAAATGCGCTCCTTCCCTCCCTTCTTTGGCACAACGACAGGGTTGGCCAACCAATCTGGGTATCGGACCTCGCGAATGACCCCAGCGGCTTCTAATTTACGGGTCTCTTGGATGATGAAGGCCTGCTTTTCTGTGGACTGCCGCCTAGCCTTCTGCTTCACAGGGCGCACGTTGGGGCACACGTTGAGGTGATGCTCGATTACACTCCTAGGGATCCCTGCCAACTGGTCAGGATCCCAAGCAAATACCTTCTTGTTTGCGCGCAGGAACCCGACCAGGGCCTCCTCCTGCTCAGGTTTGAGGTGGGCGCCTATGGTGAAAGTGGCATCGGTGGACCCGTCCTCATCGACGGGTATCTTCTTGGTTTCTGCCTTGTCTTGGGTGAACAACTGTTTCTTCTTGGCGGGTGCAGCCCCCTTGGGCTCGGGGGTCTCCAAGTCGGCGGGCTGTGCCGACGCCGCCATCTTGAAGGCGAGCTTGAGCACCCGCAGCGCGTCCCCGGTGTCCCCGTGCACGGTGAGGACACCGCTTCTCCCGGGCATCTTCATGAGGTTGTACGCCGGGTGCGTCACGGCCATGAACTGGGCCAGCGCTGGGTAGCCGAGGATGGCGTTGTAGGGGAGGCCGATGGGGTCGATGTCGAAGTCGACCAGCTCCGTGAGGAAGTTGTCGTAGGAGCCGGATCTATCCCAAGGAGCTGGACGACTCGCCCCCAACGCCTGAGAAGGGCCGGCTAGGTTGCAGCCGTTCCAGGGGTATGCAGAGGAGGTTGAATGCCTCGACCGAGAGCACGCTGAGCCCCGCACCGCCATCAATGAGGGTTCTGGTGACGGCCACCTGGCAAATGGTGGGGGTGCACAGCATGGGGAGCGCACCCGAGCAGGCCGAGTTGGAGGGGTGGTCCTCCGAGCTGAAGGTTAGGCCGGTCTCGGGCGCCGCCCGGTCCAGGGGAGCCCCCTGCCTTGTGGAAGCGGCGCTGACCCGGCGGATGAACGGCTTCACGTGGTGACTTGTAGGCGGCGCCTATGAGCCGCCCAAGAGGGCCGCAACGACCGGGGGTGTTGGTGTAGCGCGATGGGCGGGGAAGAGGTTGCGGGGCTCTTCCCGAGAGGCCACGGAGGCTGCCGATGGGTGGAGCAGCCATGTGCGCGGGGCGCCGGTGAGGGCCATGGGGAGCCAGTTGGCCACGACCCTATCGTCACCTCCGGCTTCGAGGAGGGCCTCCTCGCTCGCCAGCAAGAAGGCCAGCGGACCTATCGCGCCGCCGTAGCGCGGCGGCGTCGTTGGCTTGAGCTTGTCCGGCCACCGTACCCGTTGCAGGGCTGGGGCCAGGGCTCGGAGCCCCCTGGCCCCCGTGCTGGCGCCGGCGGCCGGAGCGGGCAACGCGCTACCCATCGCGAGGCAGGCCGTGGCGGTGGCGGAAGAGAAAACTCTGGTGCACCCCTACCTGGCGCGCCAAATGTCGGATTTCGGGTTCCGACAGACCCTTGAGGTTCGAACACTAGGGTGCGCGCGGAGATTTCACGTCCTACCTACCCGCACCCCTCCGCCTCGCTAGGATCTAAACTATGGAAAGAACAACACAAGAGACACAGGGTTTATACTGGTTCGGGCCACCGTTGTGGTGTAATACCCTACTCCAGTGTGTGGTGTGGTGGATTGCCTCTTGGGCTGATGATGATGAACAATACAAGGAAGAATAGCCTCGCGAGGGTCTGTTCTTGGCTGGGGGGGATGAACTGCTAGGAGGAGTTCAGTCACCCTTCTCTCTCTCTCTCGCGCGCGCTGATCCCTTGATCCTTCGATTCATCCATCCCTTCACCCTGCGGGTGGCCGGTCCTATTTATAGAGGCCCTGGTCCTCTTCCCAAATATCGAGCGGGAAGGGAGCCAACAATGGCGGGCTAATTTGAAGGGGGAAAGCTAGTATCAGCTATCCTGACAAAATTAGTCTTCGCTTGCACAAAGCTCTGGTGGTGACGCCGTCTTGGGATCCACGGTGACCTCCGTCTTGCAGTCCTCATGGTCTTGGTCTCGTTGCACCGAAATGGCAACCTTTGCCTGATGCCTCGGTACTCCGCGGTTGTGCTTGCCCCCTTTGCACCAAAGAGGAAAGGTGGACACTGCGCGGGCTGGCACCCGCCTGGCACCCTTGGTCGTCATGGTTTGCGTCACGGGCACCTCGTGAGGCACCCCGCCTTGGTCTCTCCGCCTCCTCGCGAGCCAGCCTGACGAGGCCGTGCCTAAGGAAGCTCCACGTCATCCGCCCCGCGAGGCTTGGCCCCTCGCGAAGGTCTCGGGTCTGTGTTGGGGAAGACGGGCCGTGCTGGGCCCCCTTTTGAGCCACACCGCAGGCCGCAGGCAGGCAAGTCTGGGGACCCCCATTCCCAGAACGCCGACAATTGCCCCACTCCAGCGCCATTCCTAGCCGATGTGGGTCCTGACTGGCGATCAGAATCACATGAGGCTACAGGCGTCGGGGCTTCCGACCGAGGCATGAAGGACAGTGCTCGAGGTCTTGGCCGGCGACCGCTCGCCAAGTGACTTGCCTGAAGCGGGTTGTTGCTTGTATGACTGCTCGAACAGGGTGGAGTTCGCGGGGCAGATGCCCTCCTTCGATGAATGGGGGATGCGCCCAGTTGACCTTGTGGGGCCCCGTGAGAACCCCGTCGTTGTGGTTCCTCTTCCTGCTACCGCCACCGATCTTTCCCCAGGAGTGGATGCAGGGGGGAAAGCACCGCTGGAGGCCGGAGGCCCGGGTGCTGAGGTGTCGATGCTGCCTGGGGCTCTCGAGGCGTCATCCTCGGGAACCCGTGATTCCTTCCCTAGGGCGGCAGCTGAGGAAGCGACGCAGTCCGCTGTTCCTGAGGCCGAAGCTCCTGAGGCCTCGACAGGTCGTCACGAGGCGGAGCCCGATAGCTCTCCTCAGCATGGCGCTCCTGTGGTCATCTCCTTGGGTGCTTCACCAAATGCGCACCATGCTGGTCGTCACGTGCAACGCTTGGGCTGGTTCCGCATGGACTTCGCGGTGCTCCGAAAGAGGAAGGGGTCTCTGTCGAGGATATACCCCGCGGCGTAAACCGGCCGGAAGTATAACCCGGCCGGACTTGGCAGTTTACTTGAGACCCGGCTGAGACTTGACGATTCACTGCTGACCTGTTTGGACCTAGCGGTTTATGATTCATTGGTAATCCGGCAGGCGGGTCAGACGAGCGATAATACCCGATGGCCCAACGGGTGGTTCATGAAGGCCGGTTCATACTATGGTGGGCCTGTTTAAGGGGAAAGGCATGGCGAATATTTACCTTACAAGGAGTTAAGACCAGGACTTGTATCCGGTTTATATTAGAGATAGTCTAGTCCTAATCCTAATAGGACTCCACATGTAACCCGCCCCTTCAACATATATAAGGAGGGGCAGGGCTCCCAAAAGAGGACAAGCTACAAGCAAGAAGAAACAATCTTAGGGCTAGACACAAAGAGGAGAGCCAGTTTACGGCGACTCCCTCGTGATGATAATGAGACCTAGCCTCAAACAGCATGTAGGGTTGTTACCGGATGATGTTTCCCGGGGCCCGAAGCTGTCTAAATCCTCGTCTTGCATGTTGATCCACCCTGCGTCTCTCGTCCCACTCAACCCCTCTCAAGCTACCACATAGATGCGTTGGCCTCGCGACTAAATCCTGACACTAAGGACATCTGCCGTGAAAAATCCACGACAGTTGGCGCCCACCATGGGGCCAGGCGCACGGTGGTGTTGAGTTCATGGAGGGATCACTCCTAGTGATCGAGGGGCTCGTAATTTTTTGAATAAAAAAGCTGGTTTGAAAGGATTCACATCAGCGTCAAGTTCATTAGTCCAGATTTGAAGATTTGTGAGATCTAAGGTTCAAGGAAAATTTAGGGTTGCGCGCGTGGCCACACGTAACCAGGTGATCCGTCTAGATCGGATTCTACTGCCTACGAAGGTCGCTGAAACCAACAGGAGATTCTTTTCGCACCATTGCAGAAATCCATCGAAAGCGTCTCACTTTTCGGATCAAAGGAAAAAACTCGTTGTAGCCGCGTGTGGCTCCATGTCTCGAGGGAATTAGTCACGCCTTTTCCTAAAAGTGAAGTCCGAGTCAAATCCATATTTTGACCCGGAACAGAACAAACACGCACGCGGGATTATCTGCTATGTGTGGCGGTGTGTACTCACAAGTCCGAAGGAAATTCACAGTGGTGGTAGCAGGCAAATACAAGGCGTACGGTATTGGTATTTTATTTTTTTCTATGTGAAGGAAAAATAGTCCAATCAGACTAGATCGAGTACGACTCCCTGGCGCAAAGACCGAGTCGTGCAAATCAATTAGCATTTTTCAGAATATCTGTTTGCTACATGGAGGGGCAAACCTTCAAGGGCACAAGTTCCCAGGCCAATTATTGCCTAAAAGTTCATCTGTTGCTATACGCGAAGGACTAGGCTGATTCACTATTCCTCAATTGCTAATGCTATGTTCGGTCAGCTCACAAAGATCCATGTGAAGACTCTGGTTTTGGGAAAGGATAATCTATACAGCAAGGTCCAGATTCGTTTTTTTTTAATTATTTTTTGGGTCAAATCAGCCACGAGTACTATTGAACCGCCTAGAGTTGTCGTCTGCCTCGGTCGTTTTTCCTCAAGCCACTGGGCCTCGTGAAACACATCCCGCCGTCTGCCTCTGTCATTGCGTCTGAGCCGCCCCGAATGATGGGGAACTGAGCCGGCGCCTCGGCCACGTTGTTCTAGCGGCAGCTGGCTCCATGCACGGAGTTCATGAAATCCCGCATACTGTTGTCCCTGTGTAAAGGAATCAAGTGGTAGTGCCAAGGAGTATTATTCCAAGCAATGAAGATAAGCAAGTTTAAATTAGCTACTGTACCTATGAGCAGATTGAGAGAAAACTATGCAACAGTGTACATGCATATAGTACGTCCGGTCTAACCTTCACCAAAGATGCATCGGATACAGTGTTCTGGCTCAACATCTCAGGACTCGTACCGGCAGCAGTGGTGGCAGATCAAAGACAATGCCTAGCTTCCAATCGCTCCTGCTCTACTTCGTCGGGGCTCTCTCGCTGCAGCCCAAGTCGCCACTGGCCAGTCAAAGTTACCGCAAGTAAAAACGACCAGGTGATATCCGTCCAGTTTACTTTTTATCAGTACTTATTAATTTTTTGAAAACAACCACTCTGCCCTATAGTGTTGTCATATACAGCCGTCACCCCTGCGGACCGGTTACATCAACGCGCCGGTCGACTCGCCCGTCTGCACCACCTTACAATGCCATGGACGACTCGCCTGTCCGTCTTCGCTGCCGGTTCACGCGTCCGCGCCAGCTTACAAACGCGGAGGACAGCTTGCTCGTTCGCACTGGCTTACAACGCCATGGCCGGATCATCTGTCTGCTCCTACGGCGGATTCACCCATGATTGATTTCCGCTTCACCATGGCGATCATCAACTCCGCAGTGGATAATTACTGGCCTGGCATATCAGGTGAAATTCATCCAGTATATTTTTGTATTATGTATTGCTTTCTTTAAAAGAGCAATTACTCCGGCTTGCAAAGTTATCTAATGCAGGACCCTAAATCGCCATATTGATGAAAATTTAAAGGCCGTCAGAAATATTCTGGCTCACAATGATGCTTCCGGTTTATAATACGGTTTAAGGGGAATCCCGTCTCCTACACAAAGCTGAAGCCCTTGGTATCTGGCTCAAATCCGGTTTAAAAATGTCTGGTTCAAAAAGGAATTAACTTCTCGCAAGTTCGAGTTGAAAGGCCGTCAGAAAGTTTCCGGCTGAAAATGAAGATTCCGGTTTACAATCCGGTTTAAGGGAAAGATATCTCCCACAAAGCTTTGAAACTCTCAATATCTAGTTCAAAATCCCGGTTCAAGAAGGATTTATCTCTTGCAAAAAGTTAAAGGGTGCCAAAGAGGACCTGCTGCCATGATGCGCGGTTCAAACATGGGTATCCTGCCTTATTGGCTTATCATATTATTGATCTCTTGGGGGCTTGGTCGTATCCGAACCATAGCAACACCTTTTGATAGGCGTAAAGCCACTGCATCACTTGGGGACTTGTGGTCACGTATAAACCATAGTCACGCCTCTTGATCGGCCTAGTGCCACAGCATCACTTGGGGGCTTTGGTCGAACCCGAACCATCGCTACACCTCTTGATCGGCGTAATGCCAATGCATCACTTGGGGACTTGTGGTCATGTCTAAACCATAGTCACGCCTCTTGATCGGCCTAAGGCCACAGAATCACTTGGGGGCTTGGTCGAACCCGAACCATTGCCACGCCTTTTGATCGGCATAATACCACTATTTCATTTGGTGACCTGGCTGACTTGAACCATAGCTATGCCTATCGGGGGCTTGGTCATGTCCGACCATGGTAACGCCATTTGATCGGCTCAATAGCCTCTTTTTGCAAATGGTTTTATCATTGCCTTTGCTTGAAATTTTGTTTTGATAAATATTTCTTTTGTTGCATTTTAAACCGACAATTCTTAAACCGGTTCGACTATCAAATTACAAATTGACTGAACACGGTCAAATCTTAATCCGGAGGCTATCTGCCCGGTTTGATTTTCTGTTACCATCCTATTATGGAGTAAACTGGTGTTTATCAACCCGGCTCGGCTTTCAACTACAAGTTGTCAGTACACGATCAAGTTATAATCCGGAGACTATCAGCCCCGTCTGGTTTGACTACGAGTCGCCAGTATTATATGTGGTTAAACCGGTGTTTATCACAACCTGGTACGGTTTTATCATAAACCGACACAATATGGAAGGAGTTATCAGTACTCAAAATCTGGGTTATTACCCCTATTCCAAAAAGTTGGTAAACCAACGATGTGATTCAATGTCACAGGTATGATATATTTCATATTTGATTATTCTTAAGTGCAGCCTTGGTTATAAACCTGGGTTATATGTTGGGCATTATGACCCGTCCGATGGTAAACCGCCTGGACACTTTAAACTTGTTGTATGCAGAAACAGGTTGAATAAAGCATGATTATAAATCACCGGCGTTTACTAACCCGACCTGGCTTTCGACTATAAGTCGCCAGTATGATGATAAATTATCCGGTGTTTATTAAACCGGCCTGGCTTTAAGACGATAAATCGCTAGTATATGATGAGAAATTATCCGGTGTTTATTAAACCGGCATGGCTTTGGACTATAAGTCGCCAGTATATATTTGGATTGCGCCATTGGAATCATGCGCTTATAAATGATTGGATTATATTATTCAAATCTTCAAATAGCCAACATGGCTGGATTTTATTATGGTTATCAATAACCAGTATTATGATTAAGGTTTTCAAAGTCGCTTTAGCGCAATGGCTATTATATTATCAAAGGATATGATTTATTTTACAATTGAAGGAATAGTCCCAAGTCGCTGCAGGCTTACGACCCGACACTTGGGGGCTACATTATTCAACTTAAGATTATATCAAATATGCAAGTCTCATGTCGCTGCAAGCATGCACCATAACACTTGGGGGCTAATGCAAAGTCATTTTTTGCTCATCTTATTGAAGACCCGACTCATCATATCATAATGAGCCAGCCCTTGGGGGCTGCACATCACTGCTCAAGTTTACATGATCATATTTATAAAGTCCCCACTCATTATTGCATAATGACCCGGCCATTGGGGGCTACACTGGTTGAAGTTTTTATGAGTATAAGGCAATTACAAGTCCTAGGTTGCTGCAAGCATGACAACCCGACACTTGGGGGCTACATATACGGAGTCTTCAGTTTTTACTAGTGACTGAGATGAGCAACATGGATTTCTTCAAAGTGGCAGTAATTATATGGAAGCAAGTCTCAAATCATCACTTTGTTCTGTTCAAGACTTGGGGGCTACAGGTAATATGGATATAAGGGAGAAATATCTTTTAAATTTCAGTTTTGAGCTAACCAGATTGACCTGGTGTCTGCAACAATTATAAACCGGTGTCACCAACAATTATTGACCCTGCGTCACCAATCATTATGACCCGGTGTCAGCAACAATCATGAACCGGCGTTGGCAACAATCATGAACCGGCGTTGGAAACAATCATGACCCGAAATTATCAGTTTTTATAACCCGGCAATTTTGGTAATATTAAACCGACAAGTTTTATATCTTCAAACCGGCTAAATATCCGATGAGTATTTCAAGACCTCTATTTCTTAAACCGGTGCTTTGGAAGCCGACTCAAGTGGATTATTCTTCATAATATTTTTCTATGAGAAACCAACGTCAGCAATTGGAGTATGAGGCTGGTTATTGACCCGGATTTTCTAGAAGGAGGAAATGACAAGGAATTAAGGATGATTAGGTGCCTATCTACAAGAATTCTTAATCTGGAGCACAACCTGTCAAATTGGTTCTTGTGTTTATTTTGCAGCATAAGTTTACCACGGATAAATCCAAGCTAAACTTGAGGGCTAATGTCGGGGATATACCCCGCGGCGTAAACCGGCCGGAAGTATAACCCGGCCGGACTTGGCGGTTTACTTGAGACCCGGCTGAGACTTGACGATTCACTGGTGACCCATTTGGACCTGGCGGTTTATGATTCATTGGTAATCCGGCAGGCGGGTCAGAGGAGCGACAAGACCCGGTGGCCCAACGGGTGGTTCATGAAGTCCGGTTCATACTATGGTTGGCCGGTTTAAGGGGAAAGGCATGACGAATATTTACCTTACAAGGAGTTAAGACCAGGACTTGTATCCGGTTTATATTAGAGATAGACTAGTCCTAATCCTAATAGGACTCCACATGTAACCCGCCCCTTCAACATATATAAGGAGAGGCAGGGCTCCCAAAAGAGGACAAGCTACAAGCAAGAAGAAACAATCTTAGGGCTAGACACAAAGAGGAGAGCCGGTTTACGGCGAGTCCCTCGTGATGATAATGAGACCTAGCCTCAAACAGCATGTAGGATTGTTACCGGATGATGTTTCCCGGGGCCCGAAGCTGTCTAAATCCTCGTCTTGTGTGTTGATCCGCCCTGCGTCTCTCGTCCCACTCAACCCCTCTCAAGCTACCACATAGATGCGTTGGCCTCGCGACTAAGTCCTGACACTAAGGACATCTGCCGTGACAAATCCACGACAGTCTCCGAGCTGCAGCAGTGGCGCCGTCCGGCCGTTGAAACATAGGAAGTACATCATCGTAGATGAGTAAGTACCTTATCTCTATAATTCCTCGAGTGCCACTTCCCTTCCTGACGGTGCTTTTCCAGGATCCCATCTTCCAAGGCCATGAAGCCCCTGGTGATGCAACCTCCTCCTGCCTCAAGTCTTCCGCTGGCCCTGAGCGTCCCAAGCCGGCACGCTACCCCCGTCACAGGGTCGGCCGTAGAGGCAGGTGCGCTGGCTTGGCGCCTTGAGCCCACGCTCCTGCCTTCTCTTCTTCGTGGCCTCGTCGGGGGTGTGATGAGCGTGCCAAGGTCTCCTCCACTGGTTATGGATGGCGGCTGGATGGCTTCGGTCTTGGTCCCTTCTTCGAGCGGTGAGCCTCATCCCAACTGGGCTCCTGCTGGAGCCCAGTCGGTGTCCGGAGGGGCGCCAGCCCCCATCCCCCTGTAGGAAAGGGGCGAGCCGCTTCAGGTCCCGTCGACGGCCCTTGCTCTGAAGAACAGAGCCAGCTACGCGCTCAGAGCTGCACACGAAAGGAGCGTCGTCCTCCCCAAGCTCTTCTAGGAGGCGATGGGCGCGATGAACTGGCTTGGCGGGGAGCTCGCGGATGTAGACGCACGCCTCGAGGCTGAGGGTGTTCGGCTGGTGGAGGAGTGGCATAAGCTGAAGGTGGCCAGCAACCTTGGGTGCCACCAACGTGATCTTGATAATGTAAAGGCCGAGGCATCTCTTGCGACCTCGCGCGAAGCTTGCGCCCGCGCTTTTGAAGAAGCTCGGGAAGCTGATTGACGTCGCGAGATCATAGAAAAGCGCGTGTGGGAGCTCCAAGCCTGGAGTGCTTCCTTGGAGCAGCAAGTGGAGTTGCGCAAGGCCGCCTTAGTGTCGATGAGGGGGACGCCTGTCAAGGAGGAAGAGATCCTGAGGCACGAGGAGGTGCTGGCGCTGGAAGCCGTGGAGCGCAGCCTTGAGCTCGAGCGATTGGAGACGAGGGAGCACTAGGTTGCCCAAGCCGAGGACGCTGTCGGTGTGTGCGAGTCCAAGGCCCAGGAGGAAGTCGATCGCTGTGAGGCCGAGGCTCGCACGGACCTTGTGGGCAGGTATGACCTGAAGTTGAAGCTTGTGGAAGCAGAGGCCGTAGGCAGGACCAAGGCCCTCAGGTCAGGGTTGGACGAAGCCGAACGTCACGAGAAAGCCGTTGTAGCCGCCCTGTCTTCAATGCAAGCCGAGCTGGCTTCCGCACGTGTCGAGCTATCTTCTCTTCAGCAGCGGGTCGCCGGCGCCGAATCCTCCGCACAGTGGAGCAGGGAGGAAGCGCTCCGGTGGCGGACGCTGGAGCACGTACACACCCCCATGCTCCAAAACCTCAAGACCAGACCCAACGCGGTGCTAGGTGCCTTCTGTGACGAGAATGCGCCTCATCCCCACTCGGATGACTACGCCAGTCACCTCCTTTTCTTCACCGACGTGGTGACGCACATGGAGAATCGATCCGAGAGGGCTCGCGTGCTTGCCGAGGAGAGGAGCCGCGGCCTGATCAAGCGTGCGTTTTCCCGTGTCTTCAGCCATCTCCAGAACACCTACCCCGACTTTGACTTTGACGCCGCCATTGCTCCAGTGCCCCAGGCCATCCGGGATGACCTGGCGCGCTGGGTTGAGGACAATGTGGACACCCTAGTCATGGCCTTCACCTCCGAGGATGACGCTGTTGGATCACGGGTTCGGGTAAAACCCTTAAGGTTCGGACACTTGGGTGCGCGCGAAGATCTCCCCCTATCGACCCGCGTCCTAACTCAGCCTAGATCTCGCGAACTAACTCAACAAACTCGCAACACAAAGAACAAGATATTTATACTGGTTTGGGACACCATTGTGGTGTAATACCCTACTCCAGTGTGGTGGTGGTGGATTGCCTCTTGGGCTGAGGATGAACAATACAAAGGGACGAACAGCCTCCTCAGTTTGAGGTGTTCTTGTGCTTGGTGCACTTGTGTGGCTGGGATGATCTTTGATTCTCTCCCTCTCTATGGTGGTGGCTAGTCCTATTTATAGAGGCCCTAGTCCTCGCCCCAAATATTGAGCGGGAAGGGAGCCAACAACGGCCAATTTGAAAGGGGACAGCTAGTACAAGCTATCTTGAGAAAAGGTGGTCTTCGCCTGCCAAAGGTTCTAGCGGTGACGCCGTCCTGGGCTTCATGTCGACCTCCGTCTTGCCGTCCTTCTGGTGTTGGTGTCATTGCACCAATATGGAAACCTTTGATTGATGCCTCTGTACTCCGCGCCTGCACTTGCCCCCTTAGCACCAAAGAGGAAACAAGGATGATGCGTGCGCTGGCGCCTGCCTGGTCTCGATCGTCATGGCTTACGTCACTAGAACCTTGAAAGGTTTTCCCGACCTTGAACTCTCCGCCCCTCACGAGCCGGCCTGAGGAGGCTGCTCCTGGGGAGGTCTTGTGTCGTCCGCCTCGCGAGGCTCTTGATTCCTTGTTGATGAAGATGGGTCGTGCAGGCCTACCAGCAAAGCCACACCGTGGGCCGCAGGCAGGCAAGTCTGGGGACCACCGTTCCTAGGACGCCGACAGTAGCCCCCGGGCCCAAGGTGCGCTCGGGCTTGGCTTCGAGGCAAAACCAAGGGTCAAGTGCGGAGCGCCGCGGGCCCCAATAGCTTGTGGCCTCGTTCGCCGTGTGGCGGTGGATTGGACGTCGGCGTCTCGGCTTCCCCATGCTGCCTCGGCAACTGCCCGACGTGACAAGTCCCTGTGACATGCAAGGAAGACCATCATTACATGTGATAGTGGAGGGTGCCGGTTGGCCTTCTCCTAGTATAAATGGGAGGGGGGCGGAGCCCCCGTCGCCCATCTTCCCTCTTCCTCTTCCGCTTCTTCCCCTTCCTTGCTCCTCTCCTGCCACCAATGGCGCTGCCAAGGAGGTCCACCGCCACGGAGAAGGGGAAGGCCCCTCGCGAGGGGCATGGCTCTCCGGTGCCCAAGCGTGGACGTGGCCATCCCTGCAAGCACACCGCAACCTCCGCCGTGGCTCCTCGCGGCCACGGTGGTGCCGCTTCGCAGGGAAGGGGTCGCTCCGGTTGTGGTGGTCCCGTCGATGAGGGGAGGTGCGCCGTGGTTGCGCGGCCTCCCCGACCACGCTTCAACTCGGCGGAGATGCTACCGGAGTTCGTCATCTGGTTGGAGAACCTAGCCGACAACTAGCTTCAGCACCTGCGCTTCCTTGCCGACGAGCTGCCGGCCTCAGCTCCTGGCGGGCTTTTGCTGCAGGCGGACGACTACTGCAGCAGGGCTTCCTGGGTTGTGGTCAAGGTCTCCGCCACGGGCAATGTAGCTCTGGCCCGCAGTTGGCAAATGTTCGCCCGCGCGCATGGCCTGGGCAGGCGGTGCACCCTTCACTTCAAGCATGACGGCAACATGACCCTCTATGTGAGGGTGTTCGGGGAAGATGGTCGCCGCTTCGGGTGCTGCCCTGAGGTGAACGACGGTGAGGAGGTGCTCGGCCTTGGCGACGACCACGACGAGGATGGGGGCGAACTCGCCCTTGGCGCCGACCACGTCTTGTCCAGCTATGATAGCTCTTCCCCCAGCGACAGCACCAACAGCGGTGGCTACGACCAGCTGCGACGCCGCCGTGCCCGCTTCGAAGACGGTGGTGGGTCGTCTCGTCACCACACCTCCGTGTCTCCGCTTCCCCACACTGCCTCGGCAACTGCTCAACCTAACAAAAGGCTGGCGCAGGCAGCACTTGCCTTCATTGCTTCTTCCTCGCCTTACTCCATATCCCCTTCCTTGCTCTCCGCCACCGCTATCTCCAGATCCGCTCCAATCTCATCCCGTAGCTGCAATCCATGGCGCCGCGCAAGGCCAAGGCTTCCTCGGTGCTGGCTTGGTATGAGCCGGCCCTTGAGGCGCCCACCGTCACGGAGAAGAGCCTCGCCTTTGTGCGCCTGCTCATGGCGAGCGAAAGCAATGAGTGGGAGGAGACCGAGCTCTGGCTTGCCTTCGACGTGCCGTAGCTCGAGGAAAGCACCTTCTTCCCCTTCTTCTCAAGCAGTGTCGCCGTCGGATTGGTTCCTCCCTTCTCTGATTTCTTTTACGAAGTCCTCGACCACTACGGGCTGCAGGCGTTGCATCTCCATCCCAACTCTGTCCTCCTCTTGTCCATCTTCGCCTATTAGTGTGAGGCGTACCTGGGCGTGATGCTGTTCGTGGCGCTCCTACGCCATTTCTTCTTCCTCCGTGTCAGCGAGGGTCACATCTCCGGATGCGCTAACTTTGTCGCATTCGGCAAGGCCAACTCGATCTTGAGCACCGGGAAGAGGGCCAACAACATTCGATCCAAATGGGTCATGATGGACGCCAAGTGCGCCGATCCGCGTCTGGCGCTGCCTATGGCGGTGCCCTCTCTCCACGGGGGTGGCCCAGGGCGGAGCTTGCTGATGAGCGGGCATCGTCTGTGTTGGGGCAGATGGTGACCGACCTGAAACCGGGCAACGCGAGGGCGGCGAAGGTTACGGGGGTCATGCTTCTGAGGGAGTTCTTGACACAACGAGTAGCCCCACTCCAGGCGCGTGCACGCCCCCTGTGGGAGATTGAAGAAGAGGGAAATAAGACCCACCTGAGGCCGAGGTCCCTACCCGACGATGAATTGGCTGTTGTTCTGTGCCTCATAGATGGGGACAACCAGGAGTACCCACCAAGCGCCTTCGTCCCCCTGTTCCAATGTAGGGATCGTGAGGAATTCGTCGCCTCCAGGCCGACCTTTGACGCGCGTGGGTTGGTGCCGCCGACACTCCTGGGAGCCCCCGTGGCACCAAAACCGGTGGAGGTGTCTTCTGAGGAGCCCCGCGGGGAGGGGGAAGAGGAGGAGGACACGGAGAAGACTCTAGAAGAGGTGGGGGAGACTTCCCCTCTGAGCAAGGCCGAGATCCTCCGCGCCCTTCCTGACGATGCCGAGGCCGACGCCCGGCAAAGGGAGAGGGAGCAGCCCCCCATCCCGACGAGGGGTAGGTCGTCGTTGGTGCCTCGCGATGCCGCCTCCGTCCCGATGCTGTCAGGCTTCAGGCTTCCTAAGCGGAAGTATGTCGTGGTGGATCAATAAGTGTCTCAAGCTTCGCCTTGTCCCTATTTGTGCTTGTCATTTCTTGATGCTGGCCCTTGGTTGATCAGGCTGTCGTCTTCTGCGAAGAAAAGGAAGGAGGATGCGGCACCCGTGCCTCCTTCCTCAGAGAAAGGGAGTAGCAGCGCCCGCATCTCCCCAGCCCGGTCGTCCTCGCGGGGCCAAGAGGAGCATTGCCACGTGGAACTAGCCCACATGGCCCTGCTAGCTCCGGAAGTGTCGGCGCCTGGCGCGGCCGATGAGGTTCCAGCTTCTCCGGAAGTCGCGGTTTCCCAGGCCCTAGTGACGATGTCGCCTCCTCCCACTGCCGCACCTCCACTCCCAGGTTCTTCTGCTCCTGCTGCCACTTTGGAACGTGCTCACTCGGAGATGACCCGGCTGCAGGCGGATCTCCTGGGCGCAGACCCACGCCTTGTGGCCGGGCGCCTAGAGCTGGCCTCAGGCTGGCTCCATTCCGACTTGGCGGTTCGTGCACCGCTGGGCCAGGCCGATGCGGCTTTTGAGAAGGAGAAGCAGAGTGCCGCCAACGCCGCAGCCGATCGTGAGATGGCGTTGAAAGACGCCCAGGCCGCCCACGACCGCTGCCAGGTGCTGGAGGACGAGCTGCAGGGCCTGCGCGCCAAGCACGCCGAAGAAGCATGCTGCCATCAAGAGAAGGAGGAGGAAATGAAGGCCCGGGAGGACTCCATCAAGAATGGTGATGCTGAGCTGGCGGAGTTGGGGCGGATGCAGGCCGCCGAGCACAACCGGTTGGAAGAGCTGGAGCGGAAGGTGAAGGCGAGGGAGGCCGATCTCGACGCCAAGACGCGGGTCCTGACCAAAGACCGCGTGGCCTTTGCCGATCTCAAGAAGAGGTCCCGCAAGGCACTGAAGATGCTCTACGAACACGGCCTGGAGAAGTCGCTGGCTGCTGAGAGGACGGCCCCGCCCGACTACTTCCTCTCTTGGTGCAGGCGCTCGAGGAAGTCATTCATGGCATTGGTCCTATGGCGGAGGCTGAAGCTCGCGTCCTGTCTTCAGCTGCATTGACTCGCGTCTTCAGCCACCTGCACCTTCGCGACCCCAACACTTGCCTTGAAGAGCTACTGGAGCCTGTGGCTGAAGACCAATAAGAGGCTGCCGCCGCAGCCATGCAAGGTCAGGTGGAGGCCTTGCTGAAAAAGTTCCACCGCTTTGTCTCCGCTCCTCTGTGTGGTGATGTCACCGATCCTGCGGCTGGTGGTGAAGGTGAAGACAACGTCGCTCACGAGGTAGCGCCTTCTGCAGGTGATGTCGGCATCCGGGGTGACCTGCGGCTACCCTCCTGTTTCATTCCTGCAACATGCATTAGGCCTCGGGGAGGCGTTTAGATTTTTCATTTTATATCGTGAAGATAATGTGTGAGGACAATGTGTTTGTAATATTTGCTTCGAGATTTTGGGATTTCCTTCCTATTTGCTTTGAGTTCTGCGTCGGCAGAGCCCGGCCCCGCGCATACCTCAACCGCCATTGGGCCGACGGGAGACCAGGACGGACCAAGGAATGAGGGGCTACGTGACCAGTTAGGATCCTGAGTCGCGATGCTCAGGAGTCCCCCTTGACGCGCAAACAGCTTATAGGGAGAGTTCGCGAGGATAGACTGATGTTCTACCTCAGAAGGGCCCGGCCCCGCGCATACCTCAACCGCCATTGGGCTGACCGGAGACCAGGACCGGAGACCTAGTGAAAGTGATGCAGTCATAATTCCTTGGGGCCCTGAGAATACGCATATAATGGCTGAAGTCCAAAAGAATGGCGAGACAATTCAGCACATGCTTCGTGAGACACGGGTATGGGCACCACCCTTGGCTTGTTCCAAGCTTGGGGGAGGTGCCCCGGAATCGTATCAACATCACTTTTATCATTATTATCTACCTTAGTTTGATCCTTAATTATTTTTTATTTAGAAGAATAAAAGTATTAGTATGAAATAGTTCTTGAGTGTTTGTTTTGTAATCTATCTATCTATGTAATCATGTGTGAGAGTTATATAATAAAGAGTAGTTAGAGTTTTGTTGCTTTACTTTCTTGTTTCAATCTAAGCAATTATAAAAATTCATATGCTATCGCATGGGGAGTAATGACTTCACATATACACCGGTACAATGAGGTGCTATACAAACAGTTTTTAACCCCTTTCCACGACAGCATTCTGAACCGTCGCCGAGTGAGCATGTGCGATAGGGGGTCCTTTCCACACGACCCAGAAACCGTCGGGAGAGTATTGGGAATCGTTGCATGGAAAAAAAAATCTACGGATACACAATGATCCATCCATGGAGATGCAAAGCAACTTGGGGGAGAATGTGTCTATGTACCCTCATAGACCATAAGCGGAAATGTTTCTCAACACGGTTGATGTAGTCGAACTTCTTCGCGCTTCAACCAATCAAGTACCAAACAAACGACACCTCCGCGTTCTGCACATGTTCCTCTCGGTGACATCCCTCGCCTTCTTGATCCAGCAAGACGCCGAGGTAGTAGACAAGTTCCATCAGCACGCCGGCATGGTGACGGTGATGGTGAAGTGATCCTCGCAGGGCTTCGCCTAAACACTACGAAAATATGATCGGTGGTGTAAACGGTGGAGGGGGAGCCACGCACGGCTAAAAAATTCTAAGGGGTGTGCTAGGTTCCCCCTCCTCATATATATAGGTGGGAGGGAGAGGGGATAGGCCAAGTGTCACGAGATATCCACGGCCAACCTATGGGACCAGGAGGCCCCTTGATGGTTCAGCAAGGGGACGTGGCGTTGCACAAAAAGCGGACCAGCGCACAGCAGCATGGCAGAGAGCACACAAGAAATTTACCCCGGTTCGGGCCGCCGTGAGGCATAAAACCCTACTCCTGCTTTGGTGGATTGATGGTGGAATGGAGGTGGTGAGGCGTAGTACACTTGCCCGGTAGGTGTTGCCTATGGGTAGTTGTGACTACACGCGTATGGGTTTGTCAACTTCCTAACCTTCTAACCCCTCCTACTGGTGCCATGGGCCTCCTTTTATAGATTAAGGGGTCACCAGAATGGCAAAGTAGTCATTATTCACTGATATGATAGCAAACAGTGCTATCATACCTAACTCTGCGGGTTAACAGGGTGCATTAAATGCACCGCTTAGTGTCACATCACTGGTTGCCCGACAAGGCTTGCCGGGCTATCTTGCTAGCTCCGCGCCTATTCTCTTGACACATCGCAGGACGGGTGTCACTTGTTGGTTTCTTCTGTAGGAAATGGATGCCATGTGGTGAATGGATGCCACTTAATCATCTTGCTGCATGACACCGCACTGATTGACAACGTGGGTTGCACTTGAGTGGTTGGTGGGGTGGTTCTGCCCCCGCGAACCTCGGCAGACCTTGCCGGGGTGCCTGGCTTTTCTACTTCTGGTGGTGGCCTTGCCCCTTGCCAGGCTTGCCTGCCTGGCAAGGGAGGCCCTTCTCTTGCCAATATCTTCCTCCTCTGGCTCGATCTTGGTCCCTCTGAGCTCTATGTTGGTTCTTCGAATCTCTTGGTCCTTCAGTCTCTGACTTGGGCTAGTTCTTGAATCTTGTTCACATGCCTGTGCATAGTCTGGGCAACAGACCCAGGGTCTGTTGCACCAACAAAAGCCCCGAGGACTGCCCCAAACGCGTTGCTGAGCGTCATCTGGGTAGGGCCTAATAAGTGCACATGCAAGGGTTGCTGAAGAGGTTGGCCCCTTGAGGTGTCCATTGCTGCTTCATTAGCCTTGATTTCGGGCTAGTTTCTGGTTTCCCAGGCGTGGTGTAAACCCAATAGTGATGAGGCCACTCCAGTGATGGCTAGTGAATGACTTTAACGCACGAGGTAGAAACTGCCAATTTACTCTTCCCACAGCGCGCCCTTATTCTTGGCCACGTATGCTGCATGCATCGCGCGGGGTAGGTAACGGTGGCACGTGGTGCGGGAGAGCATCTTGGAGAGGATCCACCCGCCTTGAATTGGCGGGGAAGGGCGGTGGTCACCCGTTGATGGAGTGGCTGCCCTTCCCCGCCCGACCTATAAAAGGGAGGGTCAGAGGAGGGCGGAGTCGTCCATCTTTGCAGTCTTCCTCTTCTTCATTTGTTCTCTGCTTTCGCCGGCAATGCCGAAGAGAAGAGCCTGGGGCTAGCCCCCAGGCTCCTGCTTGGGGTCTCTCTTGGATCTCAGAGGAAGATTCAAGCGCCGCGGCGCCGACCCCAGGAGTGGAAAGTCCTGCACCCTGCATGAAACTTGTGGAGCGCCTCTTTAATGAAAATAAACGAGTTCCCCCCGGCAGGATATCTTGTCGGCACCCTCTTTGTCTGCCGGAGAGCTATGTCTGCTGGGGAATAGACAGAGGGGCTGAGGGAGTCCAGGATTAAGGGGTCCTCGGGCATCCGGGCTATATGACATGGGCCGGACTAATGGGCCGTGAAGATACAAGACAGAAGGCTTCCTCCCATGTCCGGATGGGACTCTCCTTTGCGTGGAAGGCAAACTTCGCGTTCAGATGTGAAGATTCCTTTCTTTGTAAACTGACTCTGTATAACCCTAGGCCCCTCTAGTGTCTACATAAACTGGAGGGTATAGCCCGTAGAGGAAGTCATAATCATAATCATATAGGCTAGACAATTAGGGTTTAGCCATTACGATCTCGTGGTAGATCAACTCTTGTAACCCCTATACTCATCAAAGTCAATCAAGCAGGACGTAGGGTATTACCTCCATAAACAGGGCCCAAACCTGGGTAAAACATCATGTCCCTTGTCTCCTGTTACCATCAATCCTTAGACGCACAGTTCGGGACCCCCTACCCGAGATCTGCCGGTTTTGAGACCGACATTGTTGCTCTTGTCGAGAGTTCCTCTGTTGCGTTGACAACAGGATTGATGGCTCGCCTTGTTATTAAGGACGGTATCACTTCCGGAGGAGCCCTGGCCTCAGGCCAAACCCTCCAGTTGGGTAGCTTTACCATGGCCACCCGTTTGGCCTTTAAGCCAATGATGACTTCCCAAGTCATCGAAAATCGTCTCCATGTTGACTCCGAATACTCCAAGCAGATGGATCTGGTGGATTTTTCGTCCTTAAACGAACTCTTGGATCACATCGCCGCCCTAGGAGTCGCTATGGACTATGATCAGATTGGGCTTAAACCCGATGAGAGAGAAATCAAATCTCTGCCGATCACCTAACAAATAGCGGTCGTAGAGGAGCAAAGCAACAACAGATCTTCCCCTATACTGAAAACAAGCTATCTTCGGATTTCCAAGCTCAGAGAGACAGATACTCGTCTGCGGGGTGACACTCCCGGTCCTCCGAACTTAGCATCGGATGTCGAGCCTAAGAAAACATTGGACATCCCGGATACCGAACTAATAAACTTGGAAGTTCTTTAAACTCCGTACTCCACATTGGGCCAGGGTTCGGATTTAACGCCACCCACCCACCACAAGCAATATTCGCCAAGCAACTCCGCCCCGGATATATGCGACCTCATGTACGTACATCAGCAGCCTCAGGAAACAGTCCATCACTTCTCGGCCAGATTCCTCCTTGTCAAGGCCAAGATTAAAGATTGCCATGACGAGGACGCGATTTCAGCATTCCGCAATAATTGAATGGACAAAGGAATCCTCAACACCCTCAACCGTCATCGCATACTACACTTCGCTGACTTGGCAACCATAGTACAGAAGTACCGCGCAATGGAAAGCGCCTCGAAAACTCAGACAGCTCGCTGGGAACCACCGGCCTTCATGCCACCTCCCTGGCGGGCAAAAAGGATGCACCCTCGCGGGGCACCCGACCCCATAGGAAAGAAAATTAAACCCACTACGGGACGTGGCACCGTTCTTGAAGGATGGCTTGGTAGGCCATGCAAAATACACACAACACCGGACACCGAACCAACGCACATCCTTAGAGCATGTTGGATACTCCGGCAAGTAGCCAAGAGCGGCGAGGATATCCTCCCAAAAATACCTCAGAGCCACACTTTCTAGAAGACGATGACCTTAGAGTATTGACGATCTTTGAGACTTCCGCTTCAAACAGTCGGCGTAAGAGAACACTCCGTGACCTCACCAAAGTCTGCCAAGTCGTAGTAATAAATCCCTGGAACGACACGGCAATAACTTTTAATGCCAACGAAAAACCAAAATTCCGTTCAGTCCGGGCACCAGCCGCTTTGGTCCTCAACCCAATTGTGGATGGCTTTCGACTCACTAAAGTGCTCATGGACGGCGGCAGCGGATTAAACCTCATTTATGAGGACACACTCAGTAAAATGCAAATAGACAGAAGCTACATCGAGCAAAGTGATACGACCTTTCGAGGAATCATTCCCAGTCAGGAAGCAAGATGAGTTGGAAAAATTAAGCTCGACGTGGTATTCGGCACGCCGAAGAACTATCGGTCCAAAGAGATAACCTTCCAAGTGGCCCCTTTCAACAGTGGATATCACGCCCTGTTAGGGCGGGACACATTCACGCGCTTTCAAGCCATACCTCATTACGGGTATATGAAGCTCAAGATACCCAATTATCACTCTCACTAGTGATCCGGACATAGCACTCCGCGCTAAAAACAAAACCGCATCTATGGCCCTCTTGGCACTATCTGGGGGGCCCTTGCGGCTGAAGAATTTACCGCACTACGCTCCACGGTGGACAGGGACGACGTAATCCTCGATAAGCACCCCAAATCCACAGCCTCAATATATAGTCAAATTTCAAGTTCACCCAATGGACCCCAAGAAGACAGCCTCCATCGGGGCACAGCTGGACCCTACAGTCGACACCACATTACACGCGTTCCTACGTGAGAACTGGGACACATTCGCCTGGCACCCTTCTGACATGCCAGGAATCCCACACAGGTTGGTTGAACACAGCCTCAATATATTGATGGGATACAAGCCGGTCAAGAAAACACTACGGCGCTTTTCCGAACCCAAACGACAAGCTATGGGGTAGGAACTAGCCAAGTTAATTAAGGTCGGGTTCATTAGAGAAATAAAACATCCGGATTGGCTAACAAACCTGGTAATGGTCCAAAGAAGGATAAATCCTGGCGCATGTGCGTCGATTTCAAAGACCTCAACAAGGCATGCCCTAAGGATCCCTTCCCCTCCCCCGCATCGATCAGATCATTGACACTACCGCAGGACACGACTCACTGTGTTTCCTTGACGCATACTTCGGATACCAAATCAAAATGAAGGAATCTGATCAAGCCGCAATAGCGTTCATTACCCCATATGGGCCTTTCTGCTTCAACACTATGCCCTTCGGGCTGAAAAACACCGGCGCCACCTACCAACATGTGACAGCCTGGTTTTTGCCCTCTTTTCTTTGCCTGGTTTTTAGTTGGTTTGAATTTGAAATTTGGAGTTTTGAATCTTTTCATATGGACTTAAACACTTGGGTACCCCTTGGCTTTCACCCAAGTGTCCCATTTCCCTCTCTAACCCTCATTCCCACTCTGGTCCATCTCAAAACAATTATTTGAATATTTTTCTTGAATGAAAAATATTCATTTTCCTCTCTTAAACCCTAGCTAGCTCAATGTGCTTCAAAGCAACCCCAATTTTTCTTGCCCACAAAAATCTGAGAAAATTCACAAATATTCTTTGAGCCCTAGGGCACCTTCCTGAGCAAAAATATTTCATCACTTTTTGGAATATTTTTGCTACACAAAGTATTTTCTGTTTTGGACAGAAATGGTGGTTTCTACAGCAACTACCATTTTACTACTTCCAATGTGGCTGATCTTTCTTATGCATCATCACCTTAGTAGATGATTGCTAACCTCCAAAGCCCAGGTCCCAACTCCCAGTCATTTGACCTCAGTAACCTCTCAAAGTTACTGATCAAAAACTTACTAGGCTTGTGAAATCTTTTCTACTACGTCTGGATCCAAACCAAAGCGTGGTAATCTTCAAAACTACCATGAACAACAAGCTAGACATGAGTTTTGGACTTAGATCGACATGAGGGCAAAGTTCACGCGGTGACCACGCGTGTACATGATGCCAGCCTGCGTGTCGACGCGCTCTGAGTGCCGCCGATCGTTCTGTTTCGCGCGTGCTCGCCTCTCCGCCTGCCTAAGCATGCCAAACCTCACCACCATCTTCGTCCTAGCTCCATTAACTCTCCCGTGGCACTCGCCGACGCCGAAACTCTCCGCATCGAGCAGATCTCATGATGGAAGCTGAGAAACAAGTTAAGGAAATCAGAGACAGATTGCAATTGGCCAAATCCCGACAGAAGAGTTATTATGATGCAAAGGACTGTCAGATCAGCTTTGAACCCAGAGAACACGTATACCTCCGAGTCACTCATATGAAAGGAATCAAGAGATTTCAGAATCGTGGAAAGTTGGCACCCAGATTTATTGGTCCATTTCCAGTTATGTCACGAGTGGGTATTGTTGCATATCAGTTGGAACTACCCCCTGAATTGTCGGACGTGCACAACGTGTTTCACGCTTCATAGTTGAGGCGATGCATATCACCGCCTGAGAAAAAGACTGCTATGACTGAGATAGAGTTGGCAAAGGACTTAACATATGAAGGAGACCGGTTAAAATCTTGGATCAGATGGAAAGGGTCACTCATAGCAAAGTAAGAAAGTTCTATAAGGTTTAGTGGGAGCATCACGCAGAGTCAGAATCAACAAGGGAATGGGACGAATTTCTTAAGGCTCATTACCCAGAATGGTTTTCCCAAGCAACCGAATCTCGAGGACGAGATTCATTCTAAGTGGGGGAGGTTTGTGACAGCCTGTTTTTTGCCCTCTTTTCTTTGCCTGGTTGTTAGTTGGTTTGAATTTGAAATTTGGAGTTTCGAATCTTTTCATATGGACTTAAACACTTGGGTACCCCTTGCCTTTCACCCAAGTTTCCCATTTCCCTCTCTAATGCTCATTCGCACTCTGGTCCATCTCAAAACAATTATTGGAATATTTTTCTTAAATGAAAAATATTCATTTTCCTGTCTTAAACCCTAGCTAGCTCAATGTGCTCCAAGGCAACCCCAATTTTTCTTGCCCATGAAAATCTGAGAAAATTCACAAATATTCATTGAACCCTAGGGAACCTTCCTGAGCAAAAATATTTCATCACTTTTTGGAATATTTTTGCTACACAAAGTATTTTCTGTTCTGGACAGAAATGGTGGTTTCTACAGCAACTACCATTTTACTACCTCCAATGTGGCTGATCTTTCTTATGCATCAACACCTTAGTAGATGATTGCTAACCTCCAAAGCCCAGGTCCCAACTCCCAGTCGTTTGACCTCAGTAACCTCTCAAAGTTACTGATCAGAAACTTACTAGGCTTGTGAAATCTTTTCTACTGCATCTGGATCCAAACCAAAGCATGGTAATCTTCAAAACTACCACAAAAAACAAGCCAGACATGAGTGTGGGACTTAGGTCGTCCTGAGGGCAAAGTTCACGCGGTGACCACGCGGTGACCACGCGTGTACACGATGCCAGCCTACGTGTCTACATGCTCTGAGTGCCGCCGAGCGCTCTGTTTCGTGCATGCTCGCTTCCCCGCCTGCCTAAGCGTGCCAAACCTCGCCACCATCTTCGTCCTAGCTCCATTAACTCTCCCCTTGCACTCGCCGATGCCCGAGCTCGCCGCACCGAGCACAGGCATGGTCTAGCCAACATAACAGTGCGCTCTGCACTGTGCTCGTCGCCTTCCTCTCGATCCTGTGCTTGTACCTGTTCACCCACAGTCCCCGCGTGAGCTGCGTCTCCTTCTCCCCCTCTCACTGACTCCGATCGTCGCCGGGCGCCGTGTCCAGGTGTCACCGGCGGAGCCCGATCCCCCCTCGATGCTTGGCTATAAATAGAGCACTCCCCAGCGTCCTCGAGCACCATCCTCCACTCCCACACACTCCACAACCTCGTAGATAGCCGTAGCCTGGTCGGGCAGGCCGCGGGCCGCCGTCCCCGAGCTCGAGCTCGTCGGCGATCCCCTCGGGTCGTCTCCGTAGCTCCGGCCCCTCCTAGGCATGGGCAACCCTTCTAGGGCCTCCGCCACTCCGCGGTAGTGCTGTTCCGCCCGGTTGGAGCCCCTAGAGTCGCCTCTGCTCGCCGTCGTCTTCGTCTCCGGCGAGCTCTGCTTCCTGTCTCCGCTAGAGAGGATGATTCCAACGCCGTCCGACCACCCCTAGATACTCAACGGGTACGGGCAGGTGCGCCTCTGTCTCCTCTCTCGATCCCCCCTCTAGTTTTGGCCAAGAAGCTCTCGTCGCCGGCGTTTTCTCTGCCGAAGCCGCGCCGTCCCCTGTTTCGTTCCCCCTCTCACCCTCACCTGACTAGCGGGGCCCGCTAGTCAGCCACTCAGTATGCACGTGAAGCGGTACGAGTGGTGGCGCCCCGAGGCTTTACGCCTTCGACGTCACCCCCCAGTTTGTTTCTATTTTAATTCAAATTTCATATTTTCCAGAGAGCTTCAAACAGCCATAACTCTTTAACCATAAGTCCAAATGAATTGATTCTTTTTGCATTGTGTTCTTTGTAAAGAAATCTAGCAGCTCACCAAAAATGGGATTTTTCCCTGTTGTCTAGATTTTCTGGTGAATTTTAGAAGGGTTGTTGATGTTTTCTTTTTGTGTTTATAATTATTTTCAGAGGGTGAGGCTTGTCTTGAGGATCACCAGGAGGCTTGTGAACCTCATCTACACTAAGGCATGCCACAACAACATTTTCATGGTGCCATTAAAATATTTGTGATCTTCCTACTTGAATGAAGGATTTAATCCATGCATTTAGATAACTATTATGATATTTATATTTTGTAGTTGCTTGGTTAAGTTAATATGCTTGATTTATAGAAAGTTTAAAGATAATTACTTGGTAGAGAAACTAAAATTAAGGTTTGTTATTGTAGAGTAATATAGTTATGGATATGAGTAATTATACAGAGTTATTTTCTTACATGAGAAATGATAAACTTGCTAGAAAAGATTTTTGTTATACTAAGGTTTGATCCCAACCAGAGAAGTATCATGAGTTGTTGATGTTTTTACTTGGTGTGGAGATAGTTGACTCGGTCATTTCAGTTGATATGTGATGCATATGTTAGTGGTGCATTTCATGGCATATTATGACACAGGTGATTTTCACTTTAAGTTGAACCTGATAATAACTCAACTTGAATATATCGTTGACCGGGTCATGGTGCCACTGAATCGAGTTTTTCCTAGTGCAACCACATTTGCCTTTGTGGGAAGGCCTTTATTCGGTCCATTGTCATGCCTCTGGCCGGTGCCTCCAACGAGGAAGGTTATGGGCGTGCAGTACCCTAGGCGGGTAAGCAAACATAACCTTGTGTGCCCGTTGTTGAGATTTTTGGTACCGTGTCCCCATGTGGGATAGTTTATGAGTTGCCCACGACGGTGGCCGTGTGTCTTTGGTAGACACGGGGCCACCCAGGACTGGCCCAGAGGGGAGTGAGTCGGAGTGGTCGGGAGAGTGTCATGGCAATGGAGGGGTTTCGTCAGAACGCTGTTGGTCCACCTGAATGGGAGTGCGAGGCCATGGGTTTCGTGGTGTGGGTATAGTGCACTACCTCTGCAGAGTGTATTAATCTATCGATAGCCGAGTCCACGGTTACGGACACGCTCGAAAGTAGGTCACACCATGGGTCAACGTTTAATAAATCTTGCACACGAAGTTATGAATTCTGCACTATTGATGATGGCGGGAAGGCCATCGAGTTGGACAAGACCAAGTGTTGGTCGTGGTTGTGATCGCCGAAAGGATCATCATTTTAGACCAAGTATGTGTCGTGGTTGTGATCACCGGAAAGATCACGAGATATTCATAGTCAAGATTTTGAGAATGGTAGGGTTGTGATCCAAGAAGTGATCACCGTTGGTAAGAGGGATTTTTCACACAAGAGCATGATCATAGCATGTTGGTTATATTGTTGCATTATTAATAATTGGTTAATTATCATGGTAATGGTCCAGAGAAGGATAAATCCTGGCGCATGTGCGTCGATTTCAAAGACCTCAACAAGGCATGCCCTAGGGATCCCTTCCCCTCCCCCGCATCGATCAGATCATTGACACTACCGCAGGACAGGACTCACTGTGTTTCCTTGACGCATACTTCGGATACCATCAAATCAAAATGAAGGAATCTGATCAAGCCGCAATAGCGTTCATTAACCCATATGGGCCTTTTTGCTTCAACACTACGCCCTTCTGGCTGAAAAACACCGGTGCCACCTACCAACATGTGACAGCCTGGTTTTTGCCCTCTTTTCTTTGCCTGGTTTTTAGTTGGTTGGAATTTGAAATTTGGAGTTTTGAATCTTTTCATATGGACTTAAACACTAGGGTACCCCTTGGCTTTCACCCAAGTGTCCCATTTCCCTCTCTAACCCTCATTCCCACTCTGGTCCATCTCAAAACAATTATTTCAATATTTTTCTTAAATGAAAAATATTCATTTTCCTCTCTTAAGCCCTAGCTAGCTCAATGTGCTTCAAAGCAACCCCAATTTTTCTTGCCCACAAAAATCTAAGAAAATTCAGAAATATTCTTTGAGCCCTAGGGCACCTTCCTGAGCAAAAATATTTCATCACTTTTTGGAATATTTTTGCTACACAAAATATTTTCTGTTCTGGACAGAAATGGTGGTTTCTACAGCAACTACCATTTTACTAGCTCCAATGTGGCTGGTCTTTCTTGTGCATCATCACCTTAGTAGATGATTGCTAACCTCCAAAGCCCAGCTCCCAACTCCCAGCCGATTGACCTTAGTAACCTCTCAAAGTTACTGATCAGAAACTTACTAGGCTTGTGAAATCTTTTCTACTGCGTCTGGATCCAAACCAAAGCATGGTAATCTTCAAAACTACCATGAACAACAAGCCAGACATGAGTTTTGGACTTAGATCGGCATGAGGGCAACGTTCACGTGGTGACCACGCGTGTACATGATGCCAGCCTGCGTGTCGACGCGCTCTGAGTGCCGCCGATCATTCTGTTTCGCGCGTGCTCGCTTCCCCGCCTGCCTAAGCATGCCAAACCTCACCACCATCTTCGTCCTAGCTCCATTAACTCTCCCCTGGCACTCACCGACGCTGGAACTCACCGCAACGAGCACGGACACAGTCCGGCCAACAAAACAGTGCACTCTGCACTGTGCTCATTGCCTTCCTCTCGATCCTGTGCTCGTCCCCTTTCGCCCACAGTCCCCGCGTGAGCTGCGTCTCCTTCTCCCCCTCTCACTGACGCCGCTCGTCACCGGGCGCCGTGTCCAGGTGTCACCGGCGGAGCCCGATCCCCCCTCGACGCTTGGCTATAAATAAAGCCCTCCCCAGCCTCATCGAGCACCATCCTCCACTCCCACACACTCCACAAACTCGTAGATAGCCGTAGCCCGGTCGGGCAGGCCACAAGCCGCCGTCCCCGAGCTCGACCTCGCCGGCGATCCCCTCGGGTCATCTCCGTAGCTCCGGCCCCTCCCAGGCCTAGGCAACCCTTCCAGGGCCTCCGCCACTCTGCGGTAGTGTCGTTCCGCCCGATTGGAGCCCCTGGAGTCGCCTCTGCTCGCCGTCGTCTTCGTCTCCGGCGAGCTCTGCTTCCTGTCTCCGCTAGAGTGGACGAATCTGACGCTGTCCGACCACCCCTAGCTACTCTACGGGTACGGGCAAGTGCGCCTCCGTCTCCTCTCTCGATCCCCCTCTCGTTTTGGCCAAGAAGCTCTTGTCGCCGGCGTTTGCTCCGACGAAGTCGCGCCGTCCCCTGTTTGGTTCCCCCTCCCCCCTCACCTGACTAGCGGGGCCCGCTAGCCAGCCACTCAGTACACGCGCGAAGCGGTACGAGTGGTGGCGACCCGAGGCTTTACGCCTTCGATGTCACCCCCCAGTCTATTTCTATTTTAATTCAAATTTCATATTTTCTAGAGAGCTTCAAACAGCCATAACTCTTTAACCATAGGTCCAAATGAATTGATTATTTTTGCATTGTCTTCTTTGTAAAGAAATCTATCAGCTCACCAAAAATGGGATTTTCCCCTACTGTCTAGATTTTTTGGTGAATTTCAGAAGAGTACTTGATGTTTTCTTTTTGTGTTTATAATTATTTTCAGAGGGTGAGGCTTGTCTTGAGGATCACCAGGAGGCTTGTGAACCTCATCTGCACTAAGGCAAGCCACAACAACATTTTCATGGTGCCATTACAATATTTGTGATTTTCCTACTTGAATGAAGGATTTAATCCATGCATTTAGATAACTATTATGATATTTATATTATGTAGTTACTTGGTTAAGTTAATATGCTTGATTTACAGAAAGTTTAAAGATTATTAGTTGGTAGAGAAACTAGAATTAAAGTTTGTTATGGTACAGTAATATAGTTATGGATATGTGTAATTATATGGAGTTATTTTCTTGCTTGAGAAATAATAAACTTGCTAGAAAATATTTTTGTTAAAGTAAGGTTTGATCCTAACCAGAGAAGTATCATGAGTTGTTGATGTTTTTGCTTGGTGTGGAGATAGTTGACTCAGTCATTTCAGTCGATATGTGATGCATATGTTAGTGGTGCATTTCATGGCATATTATGACACCAGTTATTTTCACTTTAAGTTGAACCTGATAATAACTCAACTTGAATATATCGTTGACCGGGTCATGGTGCCACTGAATCGAGTTTTTCCCAGTGCAACCACATTTTCCTTTGTGGGAAGGCCTTTATTTGGTCCGTTGTCATGCCTCTGGCCGGTGCCTCTAATGAGGGAAGGTTATGGGCGTGCGGTACCCTGGCCGGGTAAGCAAACATAACCTTGTGTGCCCGTCGTTGAGATTTTTGGTACCATGTCCCCGTGTGGGATAGTTTATGAGTTGGCCACGACGGTGGTCGTGTGTCTTTGGTAGACACGGGGCCACCCAGGACTAGCCCAGAGGGGAGTGAGTTGGAGTGGTCGAGAGAGTGTCATGGCAATGGAGGGGTTTCGTCGGAACACCATTGGTCCACCCGAATGGGACTGCGAGGCCATTGGTTCTGTGGTGTGGGTACAGTGCGCTACCTCTACAGAGTGTATTAATCTATCGATAGCCGAGCCCACGGTTATGGACATGATCGAAAGTAGGTCACACAATGGGTCAACATTTAATAAATCTTGCACACTAAGTTATGAATTCTGCACTATTGACGATGGCAGGAAGGCCATTGAGTTGGACAAGACCAAGTGTTGGTCGTGGTTGTGATCGTCGGAAGGATCATCGTTTTATACCAAGTATGGGTCATGGTTGTGATCGCCGGAAAGATCGCCAGATATTCATAGTTAAGATTTTGAGGTTGGTACGGTTGTGATCCAAGAAGTGATCACCGTTGGTAAGAGGGATTTTTCACACAAGAGCATGATCATAGCATGTTGGTTATATTGTTGCATTATTAATAATTGGTTAATTATCATGATATTGTCTGTCATTATGTTTATGTCTGTTGTGAGCTTGCAAGTACATTCAGTGTACTGACCTGGCGTGTCATGCCAGATTTCAGGAAAGCTTTGTCGGAAAGGAGTGCTGCCCGAGTCTAGATCGTGTCCACATCGGTGTCCCTGTGCTATGGAGTTCCGCTGCGACGTTGTTCCGCTGCCACATAGTTGTTATGATCGAGGCCTTTATTTTCACTAAATAATGTACATATTGTTCAGCCGCACCATGTGTGCCGCTTGGCCTTGCTACCTGTTGTAATGTAAAGTTTGATCCGCTAGCATCAATAAAGCAGTTGTTTTCAGTACCAAGATGTTGTGTGTTGCCAGAAGACATGGTCTCTGGGCTGGCATTGCATGGTAACCCGGTTGCTCTCAGCCAGGGTGCCACACAACGCATGATTCAAACATGCCTGGAGAAACAAATCGGCAAAACAGTTGAAGCATATGTGGATGACGTCATCATCAAAACTAAGCATGTCGAGTCACTAGTAGATGACCTGCGTCTCACATTCGACAACCTCCGTGCATATGACATCAGGCTCAATCCAGAAAAGTGTGTCTTCGGCGTTCCCGCCGGAAAACTTCTAGGCTTCATCATTTCCAATAGAGGAATTGAGGCAAACCCAGCGAAAATCCGAGCTTTGTCACAATTGGCTACACCAACAGACCTTAAACAGGTCCAAAAACTATCCGGATGCGTGGCAGCTTTAAGCCACTTTATCTCCAGATTAGGAGAAAATGCATTGCAACTATACCGCCTACTCCGACGCACCGACCACTTCGAGTGGACGGACGCGACAATGGCCGGACTAGAAGAAATAAAAACTCTTTTAGTGAGCAACCCAATCCTGGCCGCACTGAACGCCGGTGAACCCATGTTATTATACATCTCTGAAACACACCAGGTGGTGAGTGTGGTGCTCATCATCGAACTAGACGAGGACGGACATAAATTCCCACTTCAGGAATCGGTATACTATGTATCCACTATCCTCACACCATGCAAATCCTGGTACCCTCATTACCAAAAGATAGCATATGCGGTCTTCATGGCATCCCAGAAGCTACGACACTACTTCCAAGAGTGCTCGATCACGGTGGCTTTTGAAGTACCACTCAATGACATAATCAACAACCGCGAGGATATAGGCCGGATTGCCAAGTGGGCTATTGAGCTCTTGCCATTTGATATCACATACAAACCATGTTGAGCCATTAAATCCCAAGTATTGGCTAACTTCATTGCCGAATGGACATAGGCCGAACTCCCTAAAGAGTACGGTACATATTCCAGCTGGGTCATGCACTTCGATGGCTCTAAAATGCTGGCCGGTTTAGGAGCACGCATTGTCTTAACGACCCCCATATGAGACACTGAGCGTGTTTGGTTGAAGGCCTGGATTCTCTTCCTGGAAAAAAGTGATGCCTGAACAACGCGTGGGATGAAGGGAAATTGTGCCTGGCCAGGCTAGCCTAGTGGGTGGGCGTTTGGTTCCTATCCTTGCTGGCTCCTCTGTCTTTGAGTGTTTATAGAATTTTTAAATAGTAGGCCTCTGAAGCTACTGGCTCTAATTACTTCCAGGCATGTTTGGAAGCATGGCCAGGCATATGGGATGGGACGCCTGGGCTAGGCAAATCACCCTGCCTGGGCAAAGTACTTTCCTTTTCTATTTTTTTATCTTACCAACCAGGCTAATCACAGTACATGCACATCCACACCAGGCAAGTATTTTATCCTCAAGCGCCAACCAAACAATCACCAGGCGGGTTCCAGGCATAGCTTAGGCCAGGCATGCAATGGCGAGGACATCAACCAAACACACCCACAGTCCAGTATGTACTCCAAATATTATACACAGACTCCAATAATGCAATCGAATACGAGGCCTTATTACACGGTCTTCGGATGGCTATCTCTATGGGCATACAACGCCTGGAGGTGTGCGGAGATTCAAACCTCGCAATATCCCAAAGAAACAAAGACTTCGACGCTAAAGATCCGAAGATTTGCGGCCTATCGTAACGCCATACTCAAAATATCAGCACAATTCAAGGGACTCCAGTTTCATCATGTGGCTCGAGAAAGTAATCAAGTGGCGGATGTCCTTGCTCGCATGGGCGCCAAGCGTGACCCCATCCCTCCTAACGTCTTTTTGGAAAGGCTCTTCAAGCCATCTGTGGTGTGGTAGGATGAGAGCGGCAACACTAGTCCGGATCCGGTTATACCCCAAGAATCCGAACACAATACCGATATCATCGGGGGCTCAGTCACCGAAACAACACCATCGGCCCATCTAATAATGGCAGTAATTTCCCCATGGACCAAACCCTTCTTGGCCTAACTTAATAGGCGATAGCTCCCTGAAGACCAGAATGAGGCTCGATGCATCATTCGACGCTCGAAAGCCTACAAGGTTCATGAAGGAGAGCTCTATAAGAGGAGTGCTACCGGAATACTTCAAAGATGTATCTCCGAAGAAGAAGGACGACAGCTCCTGGCCAAAATCCATGCTGGTCTTGGCGGTCACCACGCCACAGCCCGGGCTCTTGTAAGCAAGGCCTTCCGTACCGGTTTCTTCTGGCCGACGGCCCGAGCGGATGCACAGGACCTTGTCCAACGTTGTGTGGGATGCCAGCTTTTCGCCAATCAAAGCCATATGCTGCCTACCGCCTTACAAACAATCCCCATTACTTGGCCGTTCGCAGTCTGGGGGCTTGATATGGTCGGGCCCCTCAAAGGGGGAAGCCATAAGAAAAAATATCTGCTGGTCATGGTAGATAAATTCACTAAGTGGATAGAGGCCAAGCCAGTTAAAACGACAGAAGCCGGACCAGTGATAGACTTTATATCCGGTGTAGTACACTGTTATGGTGTCCCACACAGCATCACTGATAACGGCTCCAATTTTACAACCGACAAAGTGAAAAAATGGTGTGCTAACCTGGGCACCAAGCTCGATTATGCCTCCGTCTATCACCCCCAAACAAACGGTCAAGTTGAACGAGCTGATGGTCTTATCATGAGCGGCATTAAGCCTAGACTAGTACGGTCTTTAAAAGAGTCCATACTCTAGGGGCTGCGGACCACGCCCAATCGCCCTACCGGTTACACACCATTTTTCATGGTGTACGGCGCGAAGGCTGTTTTGCCCTGTGACATTATTCATGACTCACCTCGAGTGCGCATGTACGAAGAGAGAGAAGCCGAGCTAGATCGGCATGACAGTCTTGATGCCCTGGAGGAGGAGCGTGATGTTGCAGAAGCCCGTTCCGCATTCTATCAACAACAAGCTTGCAGATACCAAAGCAGAGAGATGCAGGCCAAGACTTACAATGTTGGTGAACTCGTTCTACGCTTGCTAGAAAATAAAAAGGACAAACTCAAGCCCAAGTGGGAAGGTCCCTTCATTATAGATGAAGTTTCACTGGAGGTGTGTACCGTCTGTGTGACGCATCGGATAATCGCTTAGAGCCAAACGCGTGGAATGCCGCCAGACTCCGAAGATTCTATGCCTAGAGTGGGACTCATTGTTCATTTTCTTTTTCTCCTCTTTTCATTTTCTCTCTTTAAATATTTTTCTTTAGCTTTATAGCTCTTGGGCGGCTAGACCACACACTTATGAGGTACACATCCTTAAATGTATACGTCCATAACACCCGGGGGCTTCTTTTACAGAAGCTTATTATCATTTTCCAAGCATCATGCTCGCTACATATATGTCCTTTTCTCATATATACCTTTTCTTCACCATGATATGCACCTTTATAACTTAAATTTTTGCCAAGCTGGGTTGCCTGGCTCCTGTGCTTATGCCCTACGTTCCCGTTAGTTCATCTAGGGCATAAAGGGAGCACCTCTGCGATTGTTACAGCCGGGTCATCCGTACTTGTACCTCACACAGGGTGAATCCAAAAGCTAGCGTTCTTAAGGGAATAATTGGTCGGTGTACTAAAGACGTTTTACCCTCGTTGCACTATGAACCCCCAGATATTATGTATACTGCGATTTTTCGAATCACAGGTGGGGCATGCATACTAACGCATGTTCACCCAGGGAAAGGAAACCTTAATGGAACTATTCTCTCTGGAAGATGTTTCTTACAATCAATAAGTAATATAACATAGCTAGCCGAATAAAACTTGTCTATTCAAACAAGTATGACCCCTACGCCTGGTTTCCACGCATGCCCCGGTATTCGGAAACACTCCGCACCTTCGGGTCCGGAGGTCGAAGCGAAAAGGTCTGCCATGACAATCGCTTTACAATTCGGCTAGGGTCAAAATTGTAAATTGAAGTACATAGTCACTTGGACTCAAAAACTTCTTCATCTATACCGTCTAACAGGCTGTCTAGCTTACAGTCCTGTTGTGAAAACTTGGCGGCTATCTTTACTTGGTCATATACCAAGATCACTGGAATATCTTGTCCATCTGACCCCCGAGGTCCGACCCGGGCCATATGATTCGGATCAAGTCCGGCATATCGTGTTTTCACCATGGCCCCGGCCTCTCATTCACCTTCTCGGCAAGCAGATATCTTCCATAATCTAAACCAGTGCCAAGATCCCTTGAACAGCTTCACAAGGTGCTCCATACTTCCTGGAGGGGATGCGGATGGCCATAAAGCCTTGGCAATGCTCCGCATCGCTTTCCGAGCTCGCTCATACACTTCGGACAACTCTTGTAACAGATCGCCTTGGAAGCTGGATGCCTCTTCTTCGGGCCACCCAGTCAAAATACCTACATGAATAAACTTATCAGAAATCGCCTCAGCAAACTCTACGGCAATAAGTTGACAGGCATACTGAATATGCCACCTCGCAGCTTTTTGTTCTCCTTTATAGCGTCCGCTAGTTGGGCCCGCACATCCTTCAGCTCTTCATCGAGCTGGGTATTGGCATCCTGCAGCTTGTTCTTTTCGTCCCTGGTCCGTGTCGGTACATGTTGACCAGTGGCCTCTTGTCTTTCGGCATGTTCCTTCTCCGCTTGTGCGGCCTTTAGCTTCTCTTCCATTAAGCCAACGAGCCTACAATCGTATAATACAGCAATGTTTATTCGTATAAGCACGACTGGCACATGATTACATTTTTCAGATAGAAGGGAACCTTACCAGTCGGCGCCTCCTTGAACTTCCCCAGTTCGGCAGTAACAGCAGTTAGCTGGGTCTGGCACTGTTCCAGCTCCTGAGATAGCATGTTGTTCTTCTCCGTGAGTACGTGATTATACAATGATCCTAAAATTAGTTGTTTCAACTGCTTCATGTCTCGGGGGCTATTGGTATGTGGTTACCAGATCTATACAATGCATACTTACCCGCATATCTTTCAAATACTGGTCGGTGGCTCTTGCAAGCCCATCCCGAGCAGCTCGGATGTATGCATCAGCCGAGCTGAAGGCATCGAACGCCTCTTTAATAAAGCTGGGGTCGCGAAGAGCGGCCCTCCATCGCCGATGATTCATGGCGCTCTCTACTTCAGAGTTCGTGACGGACACATCTTCCAAATCCTCTGGAGGACAATCCGGCGTCACTCCCGTATCAGCCCCCGCCCTAGAGGCAGGGTCTGGAACCTGATTGGTAGAGGCGCGACCGGCAGGATCCCCAAACATAGTCCGATGAATACTCTTCCTGATAAAACACAGCGGGCAATGTCACAGTTTGATGTGACTGCCAGGGGCGTATCCGAATCCATACCTCTTTGATGAAGGCTCGGCCGTGTTGTCATCTACCTTCCTCTTCGAAGACCCGCCAGACGCAGGCACCGCTCTCTTATGAGACGCCTTTGGTGCAGCATGGTGCGCCGAGCGCCTCCCCTTCGGAGCATGAGGCAGTGCGGTGGGTGAGGCATAACGAGGAAGCTCTTTTGGGGGAGATGATGCCTGGGAACTTATGTGGGAAGATAGCAGTTCACCGGGGTAATCGGCTACAATGGCCACTTCTGTGTCGTCGTAGCTCGCCTGATAGAAGACCCCCTCCTTAAGCTCTAAAGTATATCTGGATCCTCCTCAAATCTGGGATCTAGGTCCCGAATATGATTCTTCGGCTGTGGAGTAGGGCTATAGATCCCCGCGGTGGCCTTCCACCAATCCTGTTAAAGATGGACGGTTTGAGTCCAACTAGTTGTGGCTTAAGATAAGGATTGAATAAGATTCTGGATTGAAAGCTTACCCAACTAGGGGGGTTGTACATGGAGAATCCGTCCCGACACTTAAGTCGGGTGAATTCTTCTTTCTTCCCTTTATAAAGATCCGCCGGCATGGTGGCCAGGGCGGCAAAGTCATCCGGACCCTTGCGCCCATAGCGAGATGTATCATCCTCCCTGTCGGTGTCAAAACCGGCGGATCTCGGGTAGGGGGTCCCGAACTGTGCGTCTAGGACGAATGGTAACAGGAGGCAGGGGACACGATGTTTTACCCAGGTTCGGGCCCTCTTGATGGAGGTAAAACCCTACGTCCTGCTTGATTGATATTGATGATATGGGTAGTACAAGAGTAGATCTACTACGAGATCAGAGAGGCTAAACCCTAGAAGCTGGCCTATGGTATGATTGTATGTTGTGGTTGTTGTCCTACAGACTAAAACCCTTCGGTTTATATAGACACCGGAGAGGGTTAGGGTTACACAAGGTCGGTTACAAAGGAGGAGATATCCATATTCGTATCGCCTAGCTTGCCTTCCACGCCAAGTAGAGTCCCATCCAGACACGAGACGAAGTCTTCAATCTTGTATCTTCATAGTATAACAGTCCGGCCAATGGAGATAGTCCGGCTGTCCGGAGACCCCCTAATCCAGGACTCCCTCAGTAGCCCCTGAACCAGGCTTCAATGACGATGAGTCCGGCGTGCAGTATTGTCTTCGGCATTGCAAGGCGACTTCCTTCTCCGAATACATCATAGAAGAATTTGAATACGAGGATAGTGTCCGACCCTGCAAAATAAGTTCCACATTCCACCGTAGAGAGAATAATATTTTCGCAGATCTAATTTGCTGGCTTGTTTTGGCAGCATGATGTTACGTCATGGCCTGGTGATTATTCAAACCGTTTCTTTTAACCAGCCCCGCACATAACGCGAGGCAGTTTTTCGACACGTCTTGTCAAAGCAGAGATCGTGTCCCCTTATTACGGGATTCTCATCAATACGGGCGTGGGTAACCCAACCGCACCATCAATTGCGGCGCTCAGGGGATAAGCGAGTTTTACCAGGCAAGTGGGGATGCTTAGTTTCGTCCGCCCATATAAAGGGATAAGGATTACCTTTCTGTCCACGCCTTCTTCCTCCCTTACCCATCCGTTTTCGCACACTCGAGCTCTAGCGCCCAAATCCGCACTTCCCACCTCGACCTTCTCCAATCATGTCCGGAGCGGGAGGCAGGTGGATGGTCTCCTCCGTCACGAAGAGAGACATCAAGAAACTGCGCGGAGCCGGATACCTAGCCGCGAACATCGCGCATCGGCTGCCCGCCGTGGGGCAGATCGTCCCTACCCCGGAACCTCACGAGAGGGTAGTTTTCCTTGACCACTTCCTCCGTGGACTAGGGTTTCCCCTCCATCCATTCGTCTGTGGTCTCATGTTCTACCACGGGCTTGACTTTCATGATCTAGCACCGAACTTCATCCTCAACATTTCGGCGTTCATCGTTGTGTGTGAGGCTTTCCTCCGCATCCGGCCCCACTTCGGCTTGTGGTTAAAGACCTTTAATATCAAGCCGAAGGTGGTACGAGGCCAACAAGCAGAATGCGGCGAAGCCATGGTGGGCAAGATGCCCAACGTGATATGGCTCGAAGGCTCCTTCATGGAGATAATAAAGGGATGGCAGTCGGCGTGGTTTTACATCACCGAGCCGCGTGACGCCAAATGGGCGGCAACCCCCGAGTTTCGATCCGGATTCCCTACATGGCTCACTTCCTGGAAAGAGAAGGGCCTATCGTGGGGTTCATCAGTGGAGCTGGACGGACTCTAGAAATGTATCCGGAGTATGGCAAGCAAGAAGCTCAAGCTTGTCAACATAGTCCAAGTTATGCTCATCCGCCGGATCCTCCCGTGTCAACAAAGGGATTTTACCTTATGGGAGTTTGACCCGGCCCAACACTAGACTCTGAGCGAGCTCTTTGATACGACGCACAAGGACGTATGGACGGTGCTGTTCAAGGGCGCCGAGGTCCCTCCTTCTCTCGCCGAGGATCATGGTCTAAGCGCAAAGCGCCTAGCGTGTTCGGTGAGTTCAATACATCCCGTAAGACATTTATTTTCCCTAGCTTAATTATGTGCGGGGTCTAATCTCCAGGCCTTTGACAGGACTGGGTGGAGATGTCGGGGCAGATCGACTGTCTGACCCCTTTGCCCAAAGATACTGCGGGCGCTCTCCTGACGGAGATGCTGACTCTGGCTCCTTACAAGGTGCTGGAGAAGACCAAGAAGGCCAAGGGAACCCGAAAGAGTTCCCGGCGCCAGGTGTTATCGGACTCATCGTTCGATAACTCTGCGGCACACTCCTCCCCCAAAGACGAGGAAGAAGAAGAAGATGCCCCCCACCGACTAGGGGAGACAAGAAAAGGAAGGCCACCCCAACCGGGGAGGCCGGAGGGTCCAAGAAGGGAAGGACTCTCCTTCCAGACAGTTCCACTGCCGCCGACGAAGGCGAAGACGAGTGGTTGCCCAGGGTCAAGCCCCCGGGGAGATCGTAAGTATTCGGATACCAGAGTAACTCATAGGATTCCTTTGTCGCACTGCTTTCTCTAATGCCAAACGCAATTATGCAGGCCACCACGAGCCAGTGTCGATGTTTCATCGGACGGCTCCTTGGGCTTGTCGGACATGGATAGCGATCCAGTCCCGACCGCCACCTCCCCTCATCCTGCCGATGATGCCGAGGTGTTGTCTCAAGAAGCACCGGATCAAGGGGAGACAGTCCCGAAGGCGCCTCAAGGCGACCTTCCGGACTCCAGGAGCCGAGGGGACGGGGCCCCTGAGAGCTCCGAGTTCGGCCCTCAGCCGAACACCACGCCGGAACCTCCAGTGGTTCCAGGCTCAGGCAGGCGGCCTCCTTCTAAGAGGGGCAATATGCCTGTGCCGGTGACCTCTGTCCATCCAGAGGCGCCGGACAATCTGCTGGAAGCGCTTCGCAGCGCTTCCATCGACGAGGAGCACCACACTATCATGAGTGCGGTGATCCAGAAGGTTCAGTCCGCCAAGAGCGGATTGACTAAAGCCTGTGCCAGCCTTCTAACAGGCTTCGAGGTAAGTGTTTTAAAGTGTAGTAGAGATATTACCGCAAAGACAGTAGCCCCTGATGCTTTGTTCGGTGTTCACAAAGAAAAGCCGAACAGAGGATGAAATAATACCGCAGGAGTCTAATATAAGTTTGTCAATATGCATATGGAGGCTTCGCTGCTGGCGTTTGCCGCACTAACTGTGGAGGTCGCCGTACTGAAGCAGGACCTCGAGGGGTCCAGGAAAGAGCTTGGCCTTGCCAAGAGGCAGCTCGAGGAGAACAAGGGTAAGTAATACCCTGTCTTATGTATATATAAAAGAGGACGCGATTGCAAAATGACAGGATCATCATATGTTTGCCAGGGGCCACGACCGAGGTGGCGACCCTGAAGCAAGCGCTAACCAAGGCCAAAGATAAAGAGGCTAAGGAGCGCACCGAGCGAGAGAAGCACGAGGCTCGGGTGGGCGAGGTGCAGCAAGAGCTCCAGGCTCTTGTGGCGAAGCACGAGGCGTTGGAGCTTGACTCCAAGACGTGGGAGTCTGAGTTTGCCGCAGCCCTCAAGAGTGTAAAAAGTGCCAAGGCCGAAGCCCAAAAGGCCCTCCAAGAGATCAACGCAATGAAAAAGATAGCGGCGGGTAAGGCTTTCTATATGCAAAGCAAGCATGTAAAAGTAAATTACCGATTACTTACCCGGATCCGGAGCTCCTCAGGAGCATTCGCAAATTTGCTCCGCAGTGTGTCCGATGCCGCACAATTTTACCAAGCCGAGGACGGAAGCTCGACGGAGAAGCTGTTCTAATCTTAGTATGCTGAGGCCGAACATCCGGTGCCAATGAGCGACCAGCTGAAGCAGATGGTCGAGCTACATAAGGCGGCCGGTCAGGCCATGAAGAGCTTTATAGTCCGGCTATGGCCTAGCGACACCCTTCCGAACAGCTTCTTCGACCTGGTGAGGCGGCTTGTGGATGCCTGCCTGCGGTTGGAGGTCGTCAAGCGATCTGTCTGCATTGAAGGTGCACGCCGGGCTTTCGCCCGTGTGAAATTGCAGTGGGTCAAGCTAGACACCGTGAAGCTGATCAAGGAGGGGCCGCCCGAGGGCAAGGAGCACCGCCACCCCAAGATGTACTATGAGGGTGTTCTGCCGGGTGCCCATCTCATCGCGGACGAGTGTTCGAAAGATGTAATATTTGAATGAGACTTGCTCGTTTTATCCTGTATGTATGAAAACTTGTTTCATATGCGCTATGCAACGCTTGTTGGAATTTAAAATATTACCTTCTGTTTGGCTGTTTATCCAATCTGAGAGATGGCTAGTCCTCGGCTTCTGCCCCCATGCCATGAGTGCTGGGGTGTTCAGGATAAACTTGAGCACTCTTGTTCCCATGTTTGGGTCCTTCGAGGGAGGTGCTCAGCAGAGCGAACAAGGCAACCAAACTAATGATGCTTTATCACTCTCACTTAGTCATAGAATTCTATAATTTTAAATTTCGGCGAAGCCCCTGGTATTCGGAAGGCTGAATTCGGGGTGCGATACACGCCTTTAAGCCGGACAGGGCCGGCCCCCCGCTCTAAGCGGCATAAGTCTTTAGGGACTTGAAAACCTCGCGGAACAGCGACAAGTCTCTCGCCTTATCATGACAGTCAGTTTTAGCTTTCTCTACTGAGGTGCTGAACCCAGCAGAATCGGGGCACAATCGCAGTAGTTCTCCTAGCGCTACCTTAGCCGATGGAGCAGAACGTAAGGTACCAAAACATAGGAGCCGGGCAAACCCAACATTTGACCAAAGACATGATTCGGATCTGACGCATATAATGGTATAAGTTCGGGGTGCCGCACTTGTGAAAGTGTTCGGACTTTTCACACCGCATTGTGGGGTACGTAAGCCCCTGGTGTATTGGCCGTACCATAGTGTATGGTTGCAAAGCGTCGTTAATGAACACACACACACACACACACACATATATATATATATATATATAAATATAACAAGAATGCAATAATAGTCGTAATGTCATGCATTGTTTATTAAAAAATTGCGTTAAAGCAGAGTGATACATATAGTGCGATAAGCAAAGAGTAGGACTATGTCCCTTCCAAGGGCAAGCTGAGGAATGATATTAAATTGAATATTTCACTCATTACTGTAATCCACCTAGGAATTCCGTGGTATAACGTAGCTGTCTGCCTCCTTGGTTGCTGCATCATGTGTTCGACAATAGTGCTGTCGGACAGTGTTTCCAGAGATTATGGTCCTAAAAAAAGAAAAATAACCGAACGGGAAGCCCCTAGTGCGGTTTAGGCCGCGTCTTGGGGCGTGCCGCAGTTGTGCCCCCCTCCCCACCTGTGCCCATGGTATTTTTAATGCATAATTATGTACGCGCGGCACGAGTTTTGTCGTTGGGCTGGGATTGGGGTGGCCGCCGTATTGCTACGCGAGCTCAGATCGCGCCAGGCGGTCTATTTGCTGATTACCCCGAGCGCGCTTGAAGGTGTCCGGGCTGTGAAGCGCCGAACTGGTTAATTGCCTTGAGAGGCTGCTTTGCGTTTCTGCTGCGAGGGCTGCGGTGTGGTCCTCTGTTCGGAGAGAGCGCTCTGTGTTTCCATTGACTGTAATAACTCCACGAGGTCCTGGCATCTTGAGCTTGAGGTATGCATAATGCGGTACCGCATTGAATCTAGCAAATGCGGTTCGCCCGAGCAGCGCGTGATAACCACTGCGGAACGGGACTATATCGAAGATTAAATCTTCGCTTCGGAAGTTATCCGGGGATCCGAAGACCACTTCTAGTGTAATTGAGCCTATGCAATGGGCCTCTACACCTGGAATGACGCCCTTAAAGGTCGTTTTTGTGGGTTTGATCCTTGAGGGGTTTATACCCATTTTGCGCAATGTGTCCTGATAAAGCAGGTTCAGGCTGCTGCCGCCGTCCATAAGGACTCGAGTGAGGTGAAATCCGTCGATGATTGGGTCTAGGACCAGTGCGGCGAATCCGCCATGATGGATACTAGTGGGGTGGTCCCTGCGATCGAAGGTGATCGGACAGGAGGACCAAGGGTTAAACTTTGGGGCGACTGGCTCCAACGCATATACGTCCCTGAGCGCACGCTTCCGCTCCCTCTTGGGGATGTGGGTTGCGTATATCATGTTCACCGTCCGCACTTGCAGGGGAAACCTCTTCTGTCCTCCAGTGTGCGGCTGCCAGGGCTCCTCCTCGTCATCGCTATGCGGCCCCTTGTTCTTGTTTTCGGTAATTAACTTGCCAGCCTGCTTGAATACCCAACAATCCCTGTTGGTGTGATTGGCTGGCTTGTTTGGGGTGCCATGTATTTAACACGAGCGATCGAGTATACGGTCCAAGCTGGACAGACCCGGCGTACTTTGTTTGAATGGCTTTTTCCGCTGACCGGGTTTACAGCCTTTGAATCCGGCATTGACTGCCGTATCCTCAGTATTTTTGCTATTAATGTTGCGCTTATGCTTGTTGCGACGTGACCTGCTATTGCCGTCCTTGGTATCTGAGGTACCATGGTTCTTTGATATGTTATTACTGTGAGCCAGCCAGCTGTCTTCTCCCGCACAAAAGCGGGTCATGAGCGTCGTGAGAGCTGCCATAGATTTTGGCTTTTCCTGACCAAGGTGCCGGGCTAGCCACTCGTCTCGGATGTTGTGCTTGAAAGCCGCTAAGGCCTCCGCATCCGGACAGTCGACAATTTGATTTTTCTTTGTAAGGAACCGAGTCCAGAATTGCCCGGCCGACTCTTCTGGCTACTGAATTATGTGGCTCAAATCATCGGCGTCTGGTGGTCGCACATAAGTGCCTTGAAAGTTGTCAAGGAATGCGGCTTCCAGATCTTCCCAACAGCTAATGGAGTCAGCTGGCAAGCTGTTAAGCCAATGCCACGTTGGTCCTTTGAGCTTTAGTGGGAGGTATTTGATGGCGTGTAAGGCATCACTGCGGGCCATGTGGATGTGGAGGAGGAAGTCCTCAATCCATACCGCGGGATCTGTTGTGCCGTCGTATGATTCAATATTTACAGGTTTGAAACCTTCTGGGAATTGATGTTCCATTACTTCCTCTATGAAGCATAAGGGGTGTGCGGCGCCTCTGTACTGGGCTATATCGCGATGCAGCTCGAATGGGTCTTGCCCGCTGTGTTCGGCTCGGCCGGATTTGCTTTTATTGTATCCGGCATGACGTTTGTCGTCTCGCAGAGTGGTGCGCCCTCGTGATCCATAGATCGATCTTGAATGCTTTGCCTTGCCCTCCAATATGTCTCGCAGGTCTGGCGTATCTCCCCATGCCTTTTTATTTGGTGGCGTTGGGGTGGAGGCTGAACTTTTGGCTGGAATGCCTCTCTATCGCGGCCACGAGGTGGCCGATCAGCCGTATCATATGCTTCTTCCTCCAGTCGGGGTAGTAACATGTGCCTTGGGTAACTCTTAGAGGGGTGCTCGAGTTTATATTCCTCGGCCACGAGGACTTCAGTCCATTTGTCAGCTAGCAGATCTTGATTAGCTTGAAGCTGCTGCTGCTTTTTCTTCAGGCTATTTGCCGTGGCCATAAGCCGGCGCTTGAAGCGCTCTTGTTCGACGGGATCCTCTGGTACGATGAATTCATCGTCGCCGAGGCTTGCCCCGTCTTCGGAGGGGGGCATGTGATTGTCATCCTCCTCCTCTCCGTCTGCCGCTCTCTCAGGAGAGCTGGCTCCTCCATCCTCCGACTCTAAATCTTGCTGGAGGGGTTTGTTGTTTTCTTTGGCACTATCCAGAGTATTATTATCTCCTGTGCCGGTATCACCACTTTTGCTTTGGCGGGACTTAGAGCGGCGCCGCTGACGTCGGCGTTTGGGTTGCTTCTTGGAGGGGTCATCCTCCGCTATCCCGTCGCCATTGCCTTCTTTGGGTGTATCCACCATGTATATGTCATATGACGAGGTGGCTTTCTAGTGCCCTATAGCTGCTGGTTCATGTTTGTCCCCTACATCATCGTCCATACCGTCGATGTTCGGAGTCGAAGTCCAGCATGTCGGTTAAATCATCGACAGTGGCTACGAAGTGGGTGGTGGATGGGCGTCGAATTTCTTCGTCGTCCGCATCCCAATCCTGTTGGCCATAATCCGACCAGGGTTCTCCTGACAAAGAGAGAGACCTTAGTGAATTCAGAATGTCGCCGAAGGGCGAGTGCTGAAAGATATCCGCGGCGGTGAATTCCATGATCAGCGCCCAATCGGATTCGATTGGCGGGGTGCGGATGGTTCGGAGTCCGGAAAAGAGTCCGGCACCTTGGAGTCACGGGCTGCGCAGAGGGTTAGGCTGGTGTTCGGCTCGATCGCCATTGAGACTGCATCCCCTGAGGCGGTGTCTAACCACCCGTCCTCGACTAGCGCAGTTGGCTCCGAGCTAAGGGTCGGAACTGATGCGGGCGCATCCTCTGGGGTACTGTTCAGCGGCAGAGCTAGGTCATACCCATCGTGACAGTGCGGCGCGCCCGGCTGTGGCTCGAGTCCGTCGAAGATCAAGTCTCCGCGGATGTTGGCCATGTAGTTCAAACTTCCAAATCTGACCTGATGGCCAGGGGCGTAGCTTTCAATCTACTCCAGATGGCCAAGCGAATTAGCCCGCAGTGCAAAGCCGCCGAATACGAAGATCTGTTCGGGGAGAAAAGTCTCACCCTGGACCGCATCGCTATCAATGATAGTAGGAGCCATCAAGCCTAACGGCGACGACACAGAGGAACTCTCAATGAAAGCACCAATGTCGGTGTCAAAACCGGCGGATCTCGGGTAGGGGGTCCCGAACTGTGCGTCTAGGCCGGATGGTAACAGGAGGCATGGGACACGATGTTTTACCCAGGTTCGGGCCCTCTTGATGGAGTTAAAACCCTACGTCCTGCTTGATTGATATTGATGATATGGGTAGTACAAGAGTAGATCTACCATGATATCAGAGAGGCTAAACCCTAGAAGCTGGCCTATGGTATGATTGTATTTTGTGGTTGTTGTCCTACGGACTAAAACCCTTCGGTTTATATAGACACCGGAGAGGGTTAGGGTTACACAAGGTCGGTTACAAAGGAGGAGATATCCATATCCGTATCGCCTAGCTTGCCTTCCACGCCAAGTAGAGTCCCATCCGGACATGAGATGAAGTCTTCAATCTTGTATCTTCATAGTCTAACAGTCCGGCTGTCCGGAGACCCCCTAATCCAGGACTCCCTCACTCATCGTTGTAGTTCCACATGGGGAGTCCTCTGGATTGGAGTGGCTGGACGCCTCGTGTTATGGAAATTGCCATGACCTCAATCATGGATAGTCCGGATTGGGCGAGTATTTTATCTTGTCCATTAACATCTTGACTTCCGTGGTATCTTCCTTCTCAAGGCTCCGAGGGCACCGGCTGTGGCGTTTCTTCAGTGGAGCACTAGAAAATTCGGGAAGTCCCATTCGGTCTGGGTCGGGGAGAGCGACGTCTTCAATTTAAAACCACTTCGAGGGCCACTCCTCGGATGCCTTCTTCGGTGTGCCAGACAAGTATCCGATTCCGGCTATGCGCCATATCTCGGCACCGCCCACCTCGAATATGGACCCCTTTTGGGAGCGAGGGACGAGACAGAATAGTTTCCTCCATAACTCAAAATGGGCCTGGCAGCCTAGGAACAGTTTCCTCCATAACTCGCAACGGGCCTGTGCAGAATGGAGCCCGGTATAAGATTGTGCAGTTGGAGGCCATAATACTCTAGGAGACCTCGGAGGAAAGGATGGATTGGAAATCCAACGCCTCTCAAGAGAAAGGAAACCAAGCACACTCGCTCCCCTTCTGAAGGATTCAGGAAATTTTACGCCAGGGCTTCGACCATAAAAGAAGTTAATCCCGCTCGCACCGGGACTAGATCCGCAGGGAAAGGTAGCCTTGCGACTGGAAGCTTGGTCAGCTGGGCATAGGATACTGAGCATCTCTCCCAATCGCCTTTTTCCGGAGCCATGAGAGCGGGAGGAAGAACTAGGAGCGCTAGCCATGTTTGAGTGGTTTCTCCTAGTGAGCTCTAAGGATTTTCCGCCTGGTGTGCAATGGCATCTGAGATCCAATCCCTTTAAATAGGCGCCTTTTTATGCCTAGGGTGTTATGTGCAAAAATACTCTGACCTTTTGTATTCATTCGACACGTGGAAGCAGAAGAGATGGAGGCATGAGAGCCAAAGGGTATGACATTAAATGAAAAGCTGAATATAACTCTTCGGGTCAGATGCTTAGAAGTATTCGGAGGAGGAACCCGCTTTGCAATGCCGAAGACAACATGCGCACCGAACACACCGTCATTGAAGCCTGGTTCGGGGGCTACTGAGGGAGTCCTGTATTAAGGGGCCCTCGGGCGTCCGGGCTATATGACATGGGCCGGACTAATGGGCCGTGAAGATACAAGACAGAAGGCTTCCTCCCGTGTCCGGATGGGACTCTCCTTTGCATGGAAGGCAAGCTTGGTGTTCGGATGGGAAGATTCCTTTCTCTATAAACTGACTCTGTATAACCCTAGGTCCCTCCGGTGTCTATATAAACCAGAGGGTTTAGCCCGTAGAGGAAGTCATAATCATAATCATACAGGCTAGACAATTAGGGTTTAGCCATTACGATCTCGTGGTAGATCAACTCTTGTAACCCCTATACTCATCAAAGTCAATCAAGCAGGACATATGGTATTACCTACATCTAGTGGGCCTGAACCTGGGTAAAACATCGTGTCCCTTGTCTCCTGTTACCATCAATCTTTAGACGCACAGTTCGGGACCCCC
>NC_041380.1:157074607-157097028 GCF_002162155.2 Triticum dicoccoides
TATGACCATCCTGACCGAAGCAACGTTCGAGTCATGGATGGGAGCACCTAAGTTTCAAAAGAGAGGTGAGGTTTTCTCATGCAAAGTTATAGCTTTACAGAACACTAATGGACAAGAGGTAAACTTATCTGTTTGGCTTGCCGGGGATCACTGTGCTGTGCAATCTTCTCGTCTCTTGTCGAAGCCAAGTTCACGACAGGAACCTGCAACTTCATGTAGATGAGAATGAATGCAGGATGTGATCCTATCTATATGCATATGCAAATGCTCATTAAATGCTTATGCAATGATCTTGGTGTGCTCATGCATGCATGCATGCAATCTTAGTTGGGGGCCCCCTACAGCGTTCTTTATTTTCTCTTGCACGGGTTCATCACCCCGGCTTCGTACAAGGGGTTACATGCAGCTGAGGCAAGGCCTGTACAAAAGGGTGGCTGCCGGGCAATGCCCGATAGCCTCGCGCCTTATGGGTAGTACTTGCAGAGATGCTCAATATTCCATTAGTTTTGCAAATGAGTGCCATCTCCAGTCTCCAGATGGACTATGCTGGGTCTGGTGGCTCGTACTACCCGGTAAGGGCCTTCCCACTTCGGTGACATCTTGTTTGTACCCTTGGCGGACTAAACACGCCTAAGGACAAGGTCACCTTCCTCAAAACACCGGGCATGAACCCTGCGGCTGTGATAGCGGCACAGGGCTTGCTGGTAGCATGCAGCACGCGTAGTAGCCCGGAGACGGTTCTCCTCGAGTAGCACAGCATCGTCATGCCGGTGCTAATCTTGCGCTACTTTATCATAGGCAAGCAATTGCGGGGGCCTGTAAATGAGTTCCGTGGGGATAACTACTTCTGCCCCGTAGACCAGGGAGAAGCGAGTCTGCCCAGTAGCTCGGTTAGGTGTCGTTCTGAGGGACCAGAGAACTACTGACGGCTCCTCGATCCACCGCCTGTCGTGCTTCTGCAGCGTATCTAAAGTTCTTCTCTTGAGTCCATGTAGCACTTTACCGTTCGTCCTCTTAGCTTGTACATTGCTCCGGGGGTGTGCCATAGAGGCGAATGAGATCTTGCATCCGAGGGTATGAACATATTGCATGAAGGCGTGACTCGTGAATTGGGTGTCGTTGTCGGTGATGATCCTTGCCGGAACTCCAAAACGCCACACCAATTCTTTCAAGAACTTGATAGCTGACTGAGCAGTCACCTTCCTCACGGCAGTCACTTTCGGCCACTTTGTAAACTTGTCGATAGCAACGAACAAGAATTCAAACCCCCTGATTGCTCAGGGGGAGGGGCCGAGGATATCGAGCCCCCAGACCGAAAATGGACATGATAAAGGGAATGTCTAAAGGGCTTGGGCAGGCAAGTGTGTTCTCTTGGAATGGAACTGGCATGCTTCATATGTCGTGACAAGATCGACCGCATCTTGGAGGGTTGTGGGCCAATAGAATCCATGCCGGAATACTTTCCTAGCTAATGCCCTTGATTCAATGTGTGAGCCGCACATTCCTCTGTGAATCTCAGCCAGTTGTCCTTTCCATCCTCCCTACAGACACACTTCAATTTCACACCGTTGGGCCTCCTTCTATATAGATTGTCATCGGCAAACTGATACATACTGGACCTTCGGGCTACTTTCTCAGCTTCATCTTGGTCACCGGGAAGCTCTCCGGTTTGGAGGAAGTGGACGATGTGCCTAGCCCAAGTTGGAGCCTGGGGCTCGGCAAGGAGGACTAGTGGCACCTCCTCTGTTGTAGGAGCACCAGCCTCGTTCATGGGGTCCATAGGTCCGGCTGGAGGGGTGGTCCGGCAGGCTGTGAGGAGTTGTGTTGCAACATGGTCTCTGCCGGGAGCGGACGACTCAACCGGGAGAGGCTTACTGTAGTTCAACTTTCTCCTTTTCTAGGACATTGTGGCTAGTGATACGGAGGGTTGAGAGAGACGGAGAACAAAAGTTCCTGGTTCCACAGGAAGCTTATGCGCAGCACATTTTGACAGGTGATCAGCTATGCTGTTTTCAGCATGGGGTATGTGCTCTGTTTGCAACCCATCAAAGTGCTCCTCCAATCTCATCACTTCCTCAACGTATGCTTCCATCAATGGGCTTTGATAATCCTTGTTGACTTGTCTCACCACAAGCTGTGAATCTCCTTGTACAATCGGCTTCTTGATCCCAATTCTACTGCGATTCTGATCCCGGCAAGGAGCCCTTCATAGTCAGCTGTATTGTTGGTGGCTTCTTCCCGGGCAAAGTACATTTGGATAATGTACTTCAAGTGCTCCCCGGAGGGGGCAACAAGAAGCATGCCAACCCCTGCACCTTGTAAGGAAAAACCTCCATCAAAATACATAATCCATTCTTGGGGTGATTCCTTGCCGGGGATAGATGTCTCTGTCATTTCCTCATCAGGGTTTGGAGTCCATTTAGCAATAAACTCTGCCAGCACCCTGATCTGAATAGTTGATGTGCTCTCAAACTTCAAACCAAAGCTGGATAATTCCAAATCCCATTCCACTATTCTGCCGGTGGCCTCAGGGTTTTGGAGTATCCTTTGCAACGGAAAACGAGTGACAACCGTGATCTCATGGGCTTGCAAGAAGTGGCGCAGTTTCCTTGAGGCCATAATGAGACCAAAGTTCATCTTTTGCATGCCAGAGTACCTCGATCTAGCCACTTCTAAGTAGGAGCTTGACGAAGTACACTGGGCGTTGCACCACTTTCTTCCTTGCGGGGTCCTTGGGGTTTCCCTCGTTGCCGTGCTCATTGTTGTTCTAGTCCTTTTCTAACTCTGCCGTTATCTTCCCACTTTCTGCCTCATCCACCTCTTGTTGTGCTACCAAGGCCGCACTGACCACTTGGTTGGTTGCCGCCAAGTATAGCAACAACGGCTCTTGGGGTTTAGGTACAACCAAGGTAGGCACAGACGATAGGTAGGCCTTCAACTCCTGTAGAGCCGCATCTGCTTCCAGGGTCCACTTCATCAGCCATGCCTTCTTCAACATTTGAAAGAACAGCAGGGCACGCTCGGCAGACTTGGAAATGAATCTGCTTAGCACGGCAACACATCCCGTCAAGCGCCTCACATCCTTAACTGTCCTTGGTGCTTCGATCTGCTCGATGGCTTTGATCTTCTCGGGGTTAGCTTCGATCCCCCGATGGTACACAAAGAAACCAAGCAGCTTGCCGGAGGGGACTCCAAACACACAATTCTACGGATTAAGCTTCAAATTGATCTTGCGTAGATTAGCAAATGTCTCCTCCAAATCCTTGATAATAGTGGTCTTATCCTTGGTTTTGACCACGATATCATCCATATAGGCTTCTATGTTTCTGTGTAACGGTGGTTCAAAACCAATCTGAACTACCCTTGCAAAAGTGGACCCGGCACTCTTTAGTCGGAATAGCATGCAGACAAAGTAGTACGTACCACATGGAGTGATAAACGATGTCTTCTTTTCATCTTCTTTGGACATGAAGATCTGGTGATATTCAGAATATGCGTCCATGAAGGAGAGCAAATCACACCCTGAAGTGGAATCCATAATCTGGTCGATGCGTGGCAAGGGAAATGGGTCCTTCGGGCAAGCCTTGCTGAGATCTATGAAATCAATGCAAAGCCTCCATTTCCCATTAGCCTTCCGGACTACTACTGGATTTGCTAACCATGTAGGATGCAATACTCCTCTGACCAAACCAGCTGCCTCTAGTTTCTTGATCTCCTCGGCAATAAACTGCTGCCTCTCCAAGGCCTCCTTCCAGACTTTCTGCTTGATAGGTCGAGCATGTGGGCAGAGAGCAAGGTGGTGCTCGATTAACTCCCTAGGAACATCGGGGATATCAGATGGTTGCTAGGCAAACCAATTGATATTCTCCCACAGGAAGTCAACGAGCGTGCTTTCCTATTTGTCATCAAGGGTGGCATTGATGGTGAAAGTACCATCCACACCAGCCAGCCCTGCCGGGACCTTCTTCACTTGGAGTGTAGCAACCTTGGATCTCTTGCTATTGGAACACTCCGGCATGTCGTCAATGGGTGTCATGCACTCAGAGGGGGCATGCTTCTCGGATTCCTTGCCGGAGGTCCTACAATCCCTTTTCTTTCCTTTGGTTTCCTTGGTGGGAGCTGTTGCTGCCACAACCTCTGCTGCGATTGCATCTCGGTACATCTTGTCCATGCAGATAATTGCATCCTTCTCATTTGATGGGATAGTGATGACTCCCAGCGGCCCAGACATCTTCAGTGTGTTGTAAACATAGTGGGATGCTTCCATAAACTTGGCCAGGGCCCGGCGTCCAAGAATCCCATTGTATGGCAGGGGCAAATCAACCACATCAAACACAACTTTCTCTGTCCAGTAGTTCAGTTCTCCCCAAAACGTCACCAGTAATGTAATCTTCCCTTTAGGATGGCTCCTGCCGAGGTTAACTCCTTGAAATGTGCCGGTAACCTTTAGATCTTCTTCTACTATCTGAAGCTTGTTGATGACTGCTGGGGAAATCAGATTCAGCCCAGCCCCGCCATCCACTGGCATCTTTGTGACCTTGAGGTTGTGAATTGTCGGGAGACCAACAATGGAAAGCACCCTACAGCGGTGGTGCGGCCAGCGTGATCCTACTCATCAAAGATGATTGGCATGCGGGACCATTTGAGCGGCGTTCGGGACTTTGGTGCTGGTTCCACAACATTGATCTTTCGTGCCCATCGCTTGAGCTCACGGTGGGAGGCGTGCAAAGATGCACCCCCATCAATGCGTAGGGCGTTAGTGGCCTTCTGAAATTCCTGCTCACTGGTTTCCTCTTCACTCCCTTCATCACTCCCATCATCGTAGACTACCTTCTCTTGACCCCTGGTGGGTTGTCCTTGGTTCTAAAAGGGTTTGTCGGGGCGATTTGCTTCACTGCCTCAGCCCTTTCCACCAGTGGCATTCTGACCTTTTTCCTTCTCACGCTTATCATATTCTGCCCTCTGTTTCCTGACAAGCTGCTCAACCTGGTAACACTCCTGAAGGTCATGGCCCTTGGTCCAATGGATCTTGCAGTACTGGCCCTCACCCGTCCCAACTTTCTCAGCGGCTGCGGCTTCTAGGAAGGCTGTGCAAGCGGCAACTTCCTTGCCGGGGGCCTCAGCCTTGGCCTTCTTGCCAGTACTAGGTGTGCCCGAGCCTTCTACAATCATCACTGCCTTATCTCTTGGCTTCTTGCTGCGCTTCTTGCCCTTTCTCTGACTGGTTGATTCATCTTCATCCTCTGAATCAACATTGATGCAATCCTCCACTCCGGGAAAGTTCCTTCCTTCCTCCATCCGAGCGCAGTTATCCACCAGTGTGTATAGCTCCTTCACAGTCTTGGGCAACCGCACATTCATCTTAGAACGAATGCGATACTTGCGTACATTGGACTGGAAGGCTGCTATAATGGCTGCCGGATGGATATTTGGAATATTCCTATGAACTTTATTGAATCTCTATAAATACTTATGAAGTGTTTCTCCTTCCTTTTGTTGGAGAAGTTGCAAGTCGCTGGACCTGACGGGCTCTTGGTGGCCGCCAGTTAAGGCACCGATGAAGTCATGGCACAGGTCTGCCCATGAAAAAATGGAGTTCTCCGGTAGGTGCATTAGCCAAGACCTCATGTTGGACTTTAGGCCAAAGGGAAGTAGTTGGCGAACACCTTCTCGTCTCTTCCCCCGGCAGCTTGAACAACAATGGTGTAGATGCTTAGGAACTCTGTCGGGTTCAGCCTCCCGTCATACTTCTCAGGTATCTCTGGCTTGAATGTGAGAACGGACGACCAACGGACTTGCCGCCGCTCTCGTGTAAAGGCAGGGCAGCCTACCTCGAAAGGAAGGCACCCACCAATACCGAGCGCAGGTTCGTCGATGTTGAGGCCGCCGCACCCGTCGGTCTGGCGGAGGTCATCGCGGCGCCGATCTATGATGACACACGTGTCTCCCCAATGCCTATCCTCTGGGGCTCGACGTTGGCCTGGACGTGCTCGAGGGTCAGAAGAGACCATCGAGACGTCGCTGGGGTCTTGATTCAGCTGCGCCCGCGTCGGTTGTCGTGGTAGGGACTGCACCATGGGGACGGCCCCCTCCGTTCGGCCAGCGGTATGGGTAGTCGTTGTCGCTTGGGGAGGTCGTGACGGGCCAGCTCATCGTGAGCCCCCATCTTTGACAAAATCGAGCAGGCTCTGGATGGTGGCATGCCATCCATTCATCTAGTAGCAATTGAGCTCGCGCCATAGCCTCCGTGGCTGAGCTTGGAGTAGACGTCGATGACGTCGACCGCATCGTCACCTGGCTCCTGATGATGCCAGCGGCGGTGACGATTATGGTGCCGCATCCATGCAGCTGTGGGACGACCCCCTGGGCAGCGAGGTCGCACGGCGGTGGTGCTTGAGGGTCAGTGGCTCTGTCGGGCGCAACGGTCCGGTCGGCTCGTCCGGGAGGGGGCGCTTGGGCCGCTGTCGCTCCCATGGTGGGGGCGGTCGGAGGGTGATGGTTCACCTCGGACCGAGCGCCATTGCTGCGGCTGTGCCCATTAGTGGGAGGAGAGGGTTCGGACGGAGCGACCCCTTCGCCCGCACCTTGTGGAGCATGACCGCAAAGGCGTTGCTGATGTTGTTCTCCTCCGACATCTCCAGCCCCCCTGCCGGCCGCGGGGGGAGCAGCAATGGTGCCACCTTCTCCACTCGCGCCCCCAGTAGTGTTCACATCGTCGCTCACCCCTCCATCCTCTGAGGCACTAGAGGCCGCGGGCGGCAGAGCTTTCGTGGTGGACGGATGGGCTGAAGGGCCGAACTTCTTCTTCTAAGGTGCCATGGTCGATGGCGTCGTCGAAGACAAAGATGGTGATGAAGATGACGCACTGCGCATGCTTTCAGGTTCGCGCAAGCGATCCCCCTACCTAGCGGGCCAAAGATGTTGCGGGATATCCACGGCCACCTATGGGACCAGGAGGCTCCTTGCTAGTTCGACAGGGGGACGTCACATTGCACAAAGAGTAGACTAGTGCATGGCAGCACGATAGAGAGAACACAAGCAATTTACCCAGGTTCGGACCGCCGTGAGGCATAAAACCCTACTCCTTCTTTGCTGGATTGGTGGTGGAATGGAGGTGGTGAGGCGTAGTACACTTGCCCGGCAGGGGTTGCCTATGGGTAGTTGTGACCACAAGCGTATGGGTTTGTCAACTTTCTAACCTTCTAACCCCTCCTACGGGTGCAATGGGCCTCCTTTTATGGATTAAGGGGTCACCACAATGGCCAAGTAGTCATTATCCACTGATATGATAGCAAACAGTGCTATCACACCTAACTCTGCGGGCTGACAGGGTGCATTGAATGCACTGCTTAGTGTCACATCATTGGTTGCCCGGTAAGGCTTGCCGGGCTATCTTGCCAGCTCCGAGCATGTTCTCTTGACGCATCGCAGGACGAATGTCACTTGTGGGTCTCTTCTATAGGAAATGGCTGCCATGTGGCAAATGGCTGCCACTTAATCATCTTGTGAGTTGACACTGTACTAATTGACAACGTGGGTCGGGCTTGAGTGGTTGGTGGGGCGGTTCTGCCCCCACGAGCTCGGCGGACCTTGCCGGGGTGCCTGTGTTGCCTGCTTCTAGTGGTGGCCTCGCCCCTTGCCGGGCTCGCGTGCCCGGCAAGGGAGGCCCTTCTCTTGTCGATATCTTGCTCCTCTGGCTCGATCTTGGTCCCTCTGAGCTGTATGTTGGTTCTTCAAATCTCTTGGTCCTTCAATCTGTGACTTGGGCTGGTGCTTCAATCTTGTTCCCGTGCCTGTCCACAGTGTGGGCGATAGACCCAGTGTTAGTGGGAACGACACCTATGGAATCACTGGGATCCCTTCTACGGTCAGCGGGCGCGGGGTTGTGCAAAGAGCGGGTCTGGCGGTCAGCACAAGGATCGTTTACACAGGTTTGGGCCGCGGAGACGCATAATACCCTAGTCCTGCTTTGATGTATATTTGAGTGTTCTTGAGTTCTTTGAACTAGCTACGGTGTGTGTCTAGTCCAAAAGATCCGAATCCGTCTCCAGTACGCCTCAGGCCTCCTTTTATAGACAAAAGGGGGCTACAGTGGCACACAGGAGGTGGAAAGGTATACAGTGGCTGAGTCTATCCTCTGGCACCGTCCGACAAACGCATTTAATGTGTTGCCGACGTGCCCCTCTTGCTTTATCGGGGATGGCAAGGAAGCTCGTCCCAGCTGTCGCCGCCTTGCTTGGCTCCGACGCGTGTCTGAACTAACGAGGCGTTGTAGCTCCACGTTGGCTGGCTGCTGGGCTGGCGCGCTGGCGGAGTCTTCATGAAGATTTGTATGCCACCATGCAGGTGCTTGCTGAGTTGGTGTGGAGGCCATGTGCTGCCACGCAGATGCCTGCCCAGCTGGTTGAGCTAGCAGCTGCATGGGAGCAGCAGTGGAGTCTTGGCAGACATGGGCCTAGCTGCGGCCGCGCAGATGTCCTTAGCAAGGGCCTTGTCGGGGACCCGAGAAGGGTCTTGTCGTGGCACCGCGGTCGTCCTCGGCAAGGATCTTGCCGGGGGTCTCATGGATTTCCTTGGCGAGGATCTTGCCAAGGATCGTCGTCTTTTGGTTCTCGTCTGATCTTGTGTATTTATGACCTCTACAAATATCTACATGCCACCACGGAGGTGCCTCCCGAGCCTTGGTTCCAATGTAGTTGATGGTGTTGGAAATCCTTGGGCTCAAGGCTGGCGCACTCTGCTAGTGTTAGGCAAGTTGCCCCGACAAGGGTCTTGCCGAGGGAGTCCACCTCGCCCTCTTCCTCTCTGTGCCTCTGGTCTTGGCGTTGCTTTGGTTGTCTTGTGCTTCGGCTTCCCTCCTCTGCCCTGCTCAGTGTGGCCATGGACGGGGCTCTAACTGCCCGTGCACAAGTAAAGGGGTACAAAGGAGAGCCCCTACTTATGTACACCGACACCCAGGGTCTATTGCACCGACACCAAGGGGCCCCCAAGTAGGTCTGAATCCTACTTGGGCTCCTGCCCTTGGCCGCGCCCCCCTGCCATGTTTATTAGAGGGGGAAGGAAAGAGGGGGGAGGGAAGGAAGTGGGAATCCTAATCCACACTTACCTTAATTTCCCTTCTCCCCTTTCCTTCTCCTCCATAGGCCGGCCCATATGGGGGGCACACCAGCCCCTTGTGGCTGGTTCGTTTCCTCTCTTGGCCCATAAGGCCCATATCTTTTGCCGGGGGTGTCCGGAACCCCTTCCGGTGACCCGATAAGTACCCTATGCCCCCGAAACACTTCCGGTGTCCGAATACCATCGTCCTATATATCGGTCTTTCCCTCTAGTCCATTTCAAGACTCCTCGTCATGTCCGTGATCTCATCTGGGACTCCGAACAATATTCGGTCACCAAATCACATAACTCATATAATATTATATCATCATAAACGTTAAACGTGCGACCCTATGGGTTCGAGAAATATGTAAACATGACCGGGACACCTCTCCGATCAATAACCAATAGCAGAACCTGGATCCCCATATTGGCTCCTACATATTCAACAAAGATCTTTATCGGTCGAACTATTATGACAACATACGTAATTCCCTTTGTCCATCGATATGTTACTTGCTTGAGATTCGGTCGTCGGTATCTTCATACCTAGTTCAATCTCGTAGCAAGTCTCTTTACTCGTTCAGTAATACATCACCTCATGACTAACTCTTTAGTTGTTTTCTTGCAATCTTATGATGTGTATTGCCGAGAGGGCCCAGAGATACCTCTCCGATACTCGGAGTGACAAATCCTAATCTCGATCTATGCCAACTCAACAAACACCTTCGGAGATACCTGTAGAACATCTTTATAATCACCCAGTTATGTTGTGATGTTTGATAGCACACAAGGTGTTCCTCCGGTATCCGGGAGTTGCATAATCTCATAGTCGAAGGAACATGTATTTGACATGAAGAAAGCAATAGCAATAAAACTGAACGATCATTATGCTGAGCTAACGGATGGGTATTGTCCATCACATCATACTACTAATGATGTGATCCCATTATCAAATGACAGCTCATGTCAATGGTTAGGAAACCATACCAATCTTTGATCAACGAGCTAGTCAAGTAGAGGCTCACTAGGGACACGGTGTTTGTTTATGTATTCACACATGTATTTAAGTTTCCGATCAATACAATTCCAGCATGAATAATGAACATTTATCATGAATAAGGAAATATAAAATAACTACTTTATTATTGCCTCTAGGGCATAGTTCCTTTAGATAGGCCCTCCTGGCACACACGCTCAGCAAAATGACGTCGTGTGCGAGCGATCAAATACGGTTATACGTACAGTTGTGCTAAAAAATACAATTATATAGGCCAAATTGTTTCTGGTCGTAAGTGAATCTGACACAGTAAGTCTCGTCTAAACGTTTCCGTTCATATGTACATTCTACATAGTCAATCCAAGAAATACGTTTCCGTTAGTATGTACATCCCACACAGTTAATCCAAGAAGTACGTTTTCGTTCGTATATACATCCCACATAGTCACTCCAAGGAAAACGTTTCCGTTCGCAGGTACATCAGACACAATTTTCCCCATTAAACCATTTGTGATAGCATTGCCATTGTAGACGATATTAATAATTTTATTGTTTGCGTTATTGAATGCATCACACACGGTGCGTAGAAGAAAATGTGTGGCAAAGGTTGTCCATTACACACTTTTTATGTGGTAAACATTTGCGCAAGGTGGCCTAATGCAAACAGTTTTCAAGAGGATGTCGTGTGTGATTGCTCATTGATCTAACACGGTTTATTCCTAGAAACTATGTGCATTTCCTGAGGTGTTTTCTCAATAACCGTTTGCAATAGGAAAACCCAATTAGCGAGCTAATTGGCCATTAGCAGGCTAATTGTCCTATTATTAATTATCCATTTATTAATCTAATTGACAATTCATATTAAGCACACAATATATTTCATTTTCATATTAAGGACGTGGGATTTTGTAATTGAAATACATCAGAGTACAAAATCATATAGCTTCAGCACTTAGCTACCCCATTACACAACTGCACTAGCACCAAGCTTCACATGCAACATCTATAACCTTCAAAAATTAGCATCATAGACGATACATAGACAGATGGATCTCATCTAGAAAACTACTGAAGCGGAAGGCGAATATTGAGCCTTCATTGGTGTTGAAGGTCTTTGCAACTTTAGGCCAATGCCTGTGGATGATTGACTGTCCATCCTTCATCCTCTTTAGGAACACTTCAATATTGAACCGTGGGTGTTGTATGAATACCTTCCTTGCCTCTTGACCATAAAGGTGGTTTGAGAGGTAATCATGAGTGAACTGCTTTGGAAACGCCTGAAAACAAGGATGTGCATAAATATCTTCTCTATATTGAAAATGGGGCAAAGGAATAGAAAAGGCAAGGTATAATAGTTAGTACCATCATGTAGTGAACTGATGTCTTCTTCATTGTGCAGACAAAGATCTTGTTGTTTTTTGTTGCTAATTTCTTTATCATAACAATCTTACTGAGTTTCTTGACTTTATTGATATTCATGGACAACTCATTTCCCCATGCAAAAAGGGTCAAACAGTGGGTCAAAACCTCTGACAGCAGGACCTACATGTGCAAGACCAAATTGTTAAAAGCCTAAATATTAGAATGGTTCCTGCAATTGCACAATAATGTGCTATGAGACAAAGGACCATGCATGTGCAAACCTTGATTGTAAACCTCGGTGCTTCCAATTGTTTCCCTACAACACATATAAGGTCTTAGTGATCATGTTAAGTGAACGTTCACATGCTATCAGTAAAATATGTTGGTGAAAAATAAGCACATTGCACATTCATTAGATTAATTCAAGCCACATGGAAAACCCATTTATCCAAACTAAGCATGATTAATAACTAGGAAATATAGCAATTGTATATGTTTCTCATGTATTAGGTGCAGCCAAATTCGATTTATTCCTCACATGCACAACAATACAAAATTCTACCCACGACAATTGCACATCACATTGGAGAATTGAACCAAACAGTTAACTAAACACCACAACAAATGAACCAAACATTAACTGAGAACCACATTGCACAATATAACATACTCCTAATAGAAGATCAGATAGTTAACCAAACCAAGCATGCTTAACAACTTGGAAATATAGCAATTGTATTTGTTCCTCATGTATTTAGTACAGCCAAATTTGATTTATTTCTCACGTGGTATACAATAATAGAATGCACCCACAACAATTGAACATCGCATTGTGGAATTGAACCAAATAGTTAACTAAACACCAAAGAAATGAACCAAACGTTAACTGAGCACCACATTGCATAATGTATAACATAATAGAAGATCAGACAATTAACCAAACCAAGCATGCTTGAGAACTTGGAAATATAGAGATTGTATTTGTTTCTCATGTATTTTGTAAAGATAAATTCGATTTATTTCTCACATGGAAGACAATACAAAATTGCACCTTGAAGAATTGAACATCACATTTGCAGAACTGAACCATAAAGTTAACTGAATGCGACAACTAATTAACCAAACAGTTAATAAGTGAGCACCACATTGCACGACATATAGAACATATACACTAGAGGAACAGATTGCATGGTAAAAGTAGATAGGACAATTCACTAGAATTTGTTAAGGAAAGGTAGGAGCAGCACATGCAATGGGTAAACTGAGCATGCTTAACCGTCGTAGCTAGCAAACTAAACATAGGTCTTTATAGTGAGCTAATAAGACAAGCAACTCCTCATCATCGGAGATATCGATGATGATTGGATCCTTGGACATGGAAGAGGGTGATGCCTCCATGTCGTGGGTGCCCTCGTCGTACTAGTGAGTTGCCTGAGCCGCTCCGGGCACTAACCTGCTGGCTCTCGAGTTGAGGTAAGAACGGGCACACTGAGAAAACACCTCGTAGTCTTTGTCGAAGGAACCGGCGGTGGCCTCGAGAAAACGCCATGAACTATCGTTTAAAGCAGCCAACAGCGTCGTGGTGTTGGCATGCCAGGCGTGGATGATGGCCTCGATGATGAGGTGCTCCTCCAAGATCTGGGGGTCAGCACGAATGGCAGCCATTGCGACCTCATCCGCGCATGCGGCCATGATTTGCTTCTTCGCTACCAAATTCTCCTTGAGCTCCTGGCTATATTGCATGCACGATGGCTTAGGGCGGTGCTTATTTGGGGGACGGGTCGTGATTTGGGTGGAAGGTGTCATGCTGGCGGTCGGGGCATGTGGGATGTGGAAGGAGGAGGAGGAGGAGGGTGGGGGTCGGGTGTCGATTACCTGCCTGGATCGACGAGGCCGAGCAACGTGAAGGAGGGTCGTCGGCAAGGAGGTGGCACTTCAAGCAAGGAGTGAAGGTTTCAACTTGGAAAGGGAGAAGGAAACGGGGGAAATTTGGCTTTTGGTAAGGGGGGCAAGGAGGTAGATATTTTCGCGGAAGACGCAAATTTTGGATCGGTGTAGTGAAAAAACTGGCGTGCAAAGTGTCATCAGACACGGTCCCTTATTCAACATTGTGTACAATATGTGAACATCACAAACGATTCATATAGCTTAACCTGTGTGTGATGAGATTGAATGTGCAAATTTTGGTCAAATTTCCATGGTTACAGTGGTCATCCATGTCATTGCATAATTTGGGTACACAAAGGAGACTACAGCACACCCACACTTCTTAATTGAGCAAGATATGTTTTCAGGGATAGAACTAGTCTCAAAATGGCTCTCTCCTCTCCTCTCCCACCTCTCCCCTCCCACCTGCTCTCCACCACCAACAATGGATTTCTCTAGTCGTTCTCAACATGGAAGGATTATTACATTGCGATTTTGCTCCTGGCCTTACTTTGGCCAATCAGGTGAGAAGAAAGTTTGGATCAATAGTTCGTTTTTCTCCCTCTCGAGATGCCAAAGAGTTCTTTTTGGTTGCATCATTCTCTTTGGCCTCTTTTCCTCTCACGGTGGATTCTATTGGAGTTGCACTGCAATGTTGCATTGGAGGCATTTGTTCTAGATTTAGAGTGGTTCCCATTTCCACACGATCTTTTTGCTTTTCTGTGGCCAATAACAAGGTGGGACACTTCATAAATGGGCTCAACGGTCGTATTTGGCCAGACTTTGTTTGCCATTTCCACCTGTTTAATGGACGTTTTACCAAAGCTCTTCACATTGATTCTCACTAGCATGCGGATAAGAAACTTGTGGAAATCTTAGATCGCCATCCTATGGCGATTAAAGCTCCGTAGAACCTCGCAAGTAAGGGCCAACCTTTGGATCATTCCTCTACCACTAAGCTTGCAAAATTTGGTTTGGTTGAATTGGATGCTTGAAATTTTTCCAACAAAAATGCTCATGAAGCACCATCGTTTGCCTTCGTTCATTCCGCTGCTCAGAAGCAAAAAATTCAAATTCAATTTGGTTCATTGGAGCCAGAATCACAGCCAGGCTTGATCAATGCCCAGCGTACTGATCATATTTCATTAATGAATTACTTTATTGCTTAGGAGGAGTCAGAGGACAATCATTCTCGTCAATGCCTGCCTTTAGGGAGCTTTAATTGCCCTATTAATTTGCCATATCCTCCATTGCCGCTCTGCTTCCTCAATTCGGCGCTCAAATATGCACTGCCACATGATTCATGGTCACCTTTTCTCTTGGCTAAGCATAAAGCAGATTTGGCTCAGGCTGATTACCCATTAATAGAAATAAATAATCTGGCCACTAATTGGGCGGCTCTTTGCAGTAGATGCCTTCAATGGGGGCATCGCAGGATTAACTGCCAAGCTCGTCTAATTTGTATTAACTGCTCTAGCCCAGACCATAAGGCATTGGATTGCATCAAACGTGCCAAGCCTGCATCTTTATCAGCAGTTGAATCAATTAGCACAGAGCGTATCAATCTCCCAAATTTTGTGCTTCCCAACAAGGCAGCTACCCCAGTCAATCGTCAACACCGCACCACCGTCCGATGTGGAACTTGCGGTTCCTATGCACACGTGGATGCATCCTGCTGGAGATGTCGCTTCTACACGAAATGGCAATGGGTACCTAAGGCAATTCGCCCCCCCCCACCGCCCCCATTCATGCTTCGTCTTCCTCAAAAACCCAAAAGCCCCAGCTCTGTTTCGTCTCATCACCAGACCCTGCTCTCGCCCCCTTGCCTCAGAGCTCCACTTCAATGGCGAACTAACCCCTTAACCCAGTCCCCTTCCTCCTGCCCGGGTTTGCCATTGAGCCCGGTCCGGCGGACCGACTGGTGCGTAGCGGCATGGTGGTTGGCCCCATTGCCCCTCTCAGCCATGAATTCCTGGCTATCGCGGAGATGAGGGACAGTGTCCCTTTGCATCATCGTGCTCTGGTCCGCAACCAGATAGTGGCCCTCCTCCATGAAGCGCGGCTCTTCACTACTGAGATCAGTGATCATCCGTTTGGGATTGGAGTTTTTGGCTTTACCAACTCATTCATGAGAGATACTGCGGTGGCCACCCCTTTTGATCTTGAAGATGAAGACTTGCTAGTCACTTTTGTTCCCCACAATGAAGCTCTTAACCGTCGTACCACCTCGTTTGGCCCTGAAGTTTGGCTAATGTTTTTTGGATTTCCTTACGACTATCAGACTGATTATTACATCACTAAAGCTTTGGGTGGTTATGGCTCCCTCATTTCGTGGTACAATCCAAGGCAAGATCACAGATTTATGTTGCTCAAAGTTCGAGTGCTCCGCGTGTGTTTAATCCCAAAGAGTTTTGTTGTGTGGAAACTTGGGGGTGCTAGGGACTATTGGACCGTACAGGTTACGATCCTTAGAAGCAATGATGGCCATGGTATACTACCTGAAGTTCCTCAAGCTGATGAGGAGATTCCACCTCCTGATGGTGACCCTCACCCTCTGTTTGGCCCTGACCTGACTGCAGAACAATTGTATCAGTAGCAAGTGCACAACTAGCTTGTGCAGAATGGAGCTCCTCCTCCCGGCAATGGCGGTGGCCAAGACCATGCTCCGGGAGCCCACAGCAATGTCAATGCTGGTTGGGATGCATGGCCTGCTCCTCCACCACCCCCCATGCCCCCACACATTGTCAACTACCAAGCATGGCTTAACGCTCATGGCCTCACCTTCCAAGATGGCCTAGTTCCTAAAAACAATATGATTGACAATGCATATCAAGCTTGGAATGACTCCATCACCATGACTGATAGCTCAAGCTCCACGTCACCTGATCTAGGTGTCGTGCAACACACAATGGCCGTGGTGACAGCTCCATCTCTGCCCTCTGCATCCATGTCCATTTCTGTGTCTTTGCATAACCAAGGGATTTCTTTTGGCCTGTCTGCTCAAGGAGATGAGCTTCTTGCTGTTCTGCTGAATGACCCAATCCCGCGCCAAAATCTGAACACCTTCATTTTCTATGCTCTATGTCCAATGATTGCCACATTTGGTCCCTGGAGTTTCGGATATGGCATGCATTCACCTCGGTCTAAACTTACTGTCCTTGTCACTGCTGACTCTTCGGGCATCAGTTTCATGCAATAGCCAACGGTTGCTCTGCCTGCACCTTCAACTGTGCACATTGAAGAGATCCCCTATGCTCAGGAGACTAATGGAGGTTTTGTGATGACATCTATTGAATAGAATACCCTCCTTATAGGACCTGCTATTGAGGACAGCCTCTCAACCCTGCCAGTTTCTGAGAGTGATAGTCTCACCTTGCAGTCTGCTCAGAGTATCAACCCCTCACTACAGCCAGTTTCTGATGCCAGTTTCTTTGGGCCGCCTGCTGCACTTGATCATGACCAGGGCATTTCAATTGTTCCACCAACTCAGCCACATGCACGCCCCAGACGCTCAAGACCTGTTGCTCCTCTCCATGATGGATGTTCGGCATAGTTCGCACTCAAACAAGTATAATGGTTTCAAGGTCCCAGCGCCGACTGACATTCGTGTGCACACCTCCAAGGCCAAGCCCAGGTTCGTTCCTTCTATTGGATCCTCTAGTTCTGCCCCCCGTGTGGCTGGCAACATTCCTCCTCCAACCCCTGTCTCAACCCTACAAGACATCGACATTAACAGGTGTGCCATCCTAGAAGCAGAGCTTACTACTGAAGCACTTCTTACCATTCCGTCTGCTACTTCACCAACGCCACCAGGTACTCCTTCCGTGCTGGACCAAGAGGAGGGTCACACTGCCCCTTTGGAGTAATTTTACCTCTGCGCCATGCCATCTTTGTGTTGCTGGAATGTTCTTTCGTGGAATATCAGAGGTTTAAATTTTGAGAAGAAACGCTTAGCTCTTAATAATGCGCTTATTTCTAGTGGATGCGTGGTAGTTTGTCTTCAGGAGACTAAGTTGTCTGATGTTACCTCTGCTTTTGTTAAAACTTGTTGTCCTCGTCAGTTTGATCAGTTTGCTTTTATTCCCTCTCGTGGTGCTTCGGGTGGGATTCTCACCATCTGGAAAAGCTCTGTTTTCTCAAGCACTGTAGCTTCTAATGGCACACATGCGCTAGTTACCACTTTTGTCAGCACACAATCATCTCAATCCTGGACACTAGCGAATATTTATGGTCCTTGCGCCGGAGAAGACTGCGACAACTTTACTAATTGGCTCTATGATGTGCACATTCCCAATGGGCAAGACTGGTTATTCCTCAGCGATTTTAACTATATGCGTGCACCTGATAACTGTAACAAGCCTGGTGAAAACATGCAGGACATGTCTACCTTTAATGACATCATTCATCAACAGCAGCTCATTGAACTTCCAGTGCAGGGTCGTGCTTACACATGGAGTAACGTGCAAACTGATCCCCTCCTCGAGCAAATTGACTGGTTTTTCACATCCCTCCATTGGACCATAGTATACCCTAAAACCTTGGTAAAACTCCTCGGCAAACCTGTATCCGATCATATCCCCTGTGTGGTCAATATTGAAACTAAAATTCCTCGCAGCAAGATTTTCCGCTTTGAGCCTTATTGGATCCTTCACCCAGGGTTTATGGATGCGGTGCAAGAGGTTTGAGAAAAGCCTGTTAGTTCAGAGAATGCTGCAACTAAGTTATGGCGCAAGTTCAAAGCCCTGAGGCACGCACTGAAACGCTGGAGTGAGAATATTTCCCGCCTCTCTATTGCTATTTCTAACTACAACTCTGTCCTTGCTGATCTTGACGAGCTCGAAAACAAAAGAACACTCACTATACCAAAGGCCAACTTCTGGACATTTCTAAAAACACACTTGCTTAGACTCCTCCAGTACCACAAGCTTTATTGGAAAAAAATGCTGCACTATTCGGTGGACCAAATTTGGGGATGAAAATACTAAGTCCTTCCAGGCCATTGCCACTGAAAGGTACCACCGAAATAACATTGCAAGCTTTTGTGATGATAGTGGCACGCTGATTGAAGATCACCCTAGTAAAGTAGCTCTCTTGTTCCTCACTTACAAAAACAGGCTTGGCTCCACATCAAACTCCGATATGAAATTCTCTCTGCCAGACCTCATCAAACGATCCGATAACCTTGATCGCCTGACGGAGCCGTTCACACAAAAAGAAATTGACCAAGTTATTAATGGAATGCCCCCGGACCGCGCCCCTGGCCCTGATGGCTTTAATGGAGCTTTCCTGAAGGCTTGTTGGCCCATCATCAAACACGATTTTTATGATATATGTGCACAATTTTATGATGGCACTCTGGACATCAACAGCATCAATGATGGGTTCATCACACTGGTCCCAAAAATCAACTCCCCGGATACAGTGAATGACTATAGACCAATCACGCTTCTGAACTGCTTCCTCAAGTTAATCACAAAACTTCTAGCCGATCGGTTGCAAACCTCCATCTTGGATTTAGTTCACCACAATCAGTACGACTTTATTCAAGGGAGGACTATACAGGATTGCCTTGCTTGGGCATATCAATACATACACCAGTGTCAAAACTCGGGCAAACAGATCATATTGCTCAAACTTGACTTCGCTAAGGCCTTCGACACAATTGCACATGATGCGATGCTCCAGATTATGCGTCACATGGGCTTCAATGACAAGTGGGTCTCTTGGATTAAATGCTTATTCTCCTCAGGGCGGTCTTCTGTTCTTCTCAATGGGGTGCCGGGCTGCAATTCCAATGTCGCCGTAGAGTCAGACAGGGCGATCCCCTGTCCCCTCTTATTTTTGTCCTAGCTATGGATTTGCTTCAATCTGCCATAAACGATGCATTACAACAAGGTAAAATTGAGCTCCCCTTCCGTTGCAATGGACAAATGGACTAACCAGTTATTCAATACGCAGATGGCACTTTGATAGTACTACCTGCATGCATCCATCAAGCTACTTTGATCAAGGAGATCTTATCGGATTACGCCACCTCTATTGGCCTCAAGCTCAACTTTCACAAATCTACATTGATTCCGATCAACCTTGACCCCTCCTCAACGAACGCACTAGCCAGGGTCTTTGGTTGCACTATTGGCACGATGTCATTCACATACCTTGGTCTTCCTCTGGGAACAACTCGACCTACAGTCCAAGACCTCATGCCTCTAGTTTGCAGATTGGAAAGGTGATTGACGTCAACTATTGCTATGATGTCCTATGGTGGCAGATTATCATGGCTAAATGCCTCAGTCATGTCACTTGTTATCTTTGCCATGTGTACACTCAAATTTCCACCCAAGCTTCTTGAGATCTTAGACAAAATAAGAAGACGTTACCTCTGGACTAAGAAAACTGAGCAAGGTGACAAATGCTCTTCTCTTGTTGCGTGGGACATGGTCTGTCGACCCAAACATAAAGGTGGGCTAGGAGTGATCAATCTCAAAATCCATAACGAAGCCCTGCTCCTCACATTCCTCCACAAATTCTATAACAAAACGGTTGTTCCCTGGGTACATCTGCTGTGGGACAACATTTACATCGACAAAATACCACATGCAGCGGACCCTGCCGGCTCATTTTAGTGGCGCGATATACTAAAATTGACACAATCTTCAGGGGAATCTCTCACGTCCAGTTGGTGGACGGTATTGCTATCTCTTGAGCACTTGCGTTGGTTTTCCCTTGAAGAGGAAAGGGTGGTGCAGCAAAGTAGCATAAGTATTTCCCTCAGTTTTTGAGAACCAAGGTATCAATCCAGTAGGAGGCCACGCACGAGTCCCTCGTACCTACACAAAAAATTAAATCCTCGCAACCAACGCGATAAGGGGTTGTCAATCCCTACACCATCACTTACGAGAGTGAGATCTGATAGATATGATAAGATAATATTTTTGGTATTTTTATGATAAATATGCAAAGTAAAATAAAAGGCAATAAAAATAACTATGTATTGGAAGATTAATATGATGGAAGATGGACCCGGGGGCCATAGGTTCACTAGTGGCTTCTCTCGAGAGCATAAGTATTCACGGTGGGTAGACAAATTACTGTTGAGCAATTGACAGAATTGAGCATAATTATGAGAATATCTAGGTGTGATCATGTATATAGGCATGACGTCCGAGACAAGTATACCGACTCCTGCCTGCATCTACTACTATTACTCCACACAAAGACCGCTATCCAGCATGCATCTAGAGTATTAAGTTCAAGAGAACAAAGTAACGCTTTAAGCAAGATGACATGATGTAGAGGGATAAACTCATGCAATATGTAATAAACCCTATCTTGTTATCCTCGATGGCAACAATACAATACGTGCCTTGCTGCACCTACTGTCACTGGGAAAGGACACCGCAAGATTGAACCCAAAGCTAAGCACTTCCCCTATTGCAAGAAAGATCAATCTAGTAGGCCAAACCAAACTGATAATTCGAAGAGACTTGCAAAGATAACCAATCATACATAAAAGAATTCCGAGAAGATTCAAATATTGTTCATAGATAAACTTGATCATAAACCCAAAATTCATCGGTCTCAACAAACACACCGCAAAAGAAGGTTACATCGAATAGATCTCCACAAGAGAGGGGGAGAACTTTGTATTGAGATCCAAAAGGACAGAAGAAGCCATCTAGCTAATAACTATGGACCCATAGGTCTGAGGTAAACTACTCACACATCATTGGAAGGGCTATGGTGTTGATGTAGAAGCCCTTCGTGATCGATGCCCCCTCCGGCAGAGCTCCGGAACAGGCCCCAAGATGGGATCTCGTGGATACAGAAAGTTACGACGGTGGAATTAGGGTTTTGGCTCCGTATCTGGTAGTTTGGGGATACGTAGGTATATATAGGAGGAAGGAGTACATCGGCGGAGCAACAGGGGGGCCACGAGGGTGGAGGGCACGCCCAGGGGTGGTAGGCGTGCCCCCTACCTCGTCGCCTCCTGGTTGATGTCTTGACGTAGGGTCCAAGTCCTCTGGATCATGTTCGTTCCGAAAATCGCGTCCCTGAAGGTTTCATTCCGTTTGGACTCCGTTTGATATTCTTTTTCTGTGAAACCCTAAAATAGGCAAAAAAACAACAATTCTGGGTTGGGCCTCCGGTTAATAGGTTAGTCCCAAAAATAATATAAAAGTGTATAATAAAGCCCAATAATGTCCAAAATAGAATATAATATAGCATGGAACAATTAAAAATTATAGATACGTTGGAGACGTATCAAGCTTCCCGAAGCTTAATTCCTGCTCGTCCTTGAGTAGGTAAATGATAAAAACAGAATTTTTTATGTGGAATGCTACTTGGCATAAGTTCAATGTAATTCTCTTAATTGTGGTATGAATATTCAGATCCAAAAGATTCAATACAAAAGTTTAATATTGACATAGAAATAATAATACTTCAAGCATACTAAATAAGCAATTATGTCTCTTCAAAATAACATGGCCAAAGAAAGTTATCCCTACAAAATCATATATTCTGGCTATGCTCCATCTTCACCACAGAAAGTATTCAAATCATGCACAACCCCGATGACAAGCCAAGCAATTGTTTCATACTTTTAATGTTCTCAAACTTTTTCAATCTTCACGCAATACATGAGCATGAGCCATGGACATAGCACTATAGGTGGAATAAAATGGTGGTTGTGGAGAAGACAAAAAGGGGGAAGATAGTCTCACATCAACTAGGCGTATCAACGGGCTATGGAGATGCCCATCAATAGATATCAATGTGAGTGAGTGGGGATTGCCATGCAACAGATGCACTAGAGCTATAAATATATGAAAGTTCAACAAAAAGAAACTAAGTGGGTGTGCATCCAACTTGCTTGCTCATGAAGAACTAGGGCATTTTGAGGAAGCCCATCGTTGGAATATACAAGCCAAGTTCTATAATGAAAAATTCCCACTAGTATATGAAAGTGATAACATAGGAGACTCTCTATTATGAAGATCATGGTGCTACTTTGAAGCACAAGTGTGGAAAAAAG
>NC_041380.1:157098769-157106792 GCF_002162155.2 Triticum dicoccoides
TGTGGTTTGGTATATTTTAGTTCTAGCCACATAATTATTTTCAGGATTTTATAAAATGGTTTAGTATTTATTCCTAAACCAAAACAAAACAGAACAAAATAGAAAACAATAAATAAAAGACAGAGGAGAGAAATCTCACCTGGAGCTTACCTGGCAGCCACCCACAACCCAACACTGTGCAGCCCACCTGCGCGGCCCAGCCCACCTGGCCCCCCTTCTCCTGTCTTCTTCCCGTGCCAGCGCACGAAGCAACTCGGTGGCGAGCACCGCCGTCGCGCTTGGCCACCTCCTGCCTGGTTGCCTCCCTCCTCGATGCGCCTGGAGACGCCACGACACCCCTGGCCTCTCTCTCACTCTCCCTGGAACCCCTCTCGCTCTCCCTCCGTCCCTATTCCCCCTCTGCTCTCTCTCCCTCCCGCGACCGAACGGAGCCGCCGCCACCGACGAGCTCCCTCGCGGACACCGGCCACCCCACGGCTCACCGACGCCCCAGGAAGCTCCGCCGGTCCTCCCTCTACCTCCTCAACGAGCCACGAGGCCCCGGACGTGCCACAACACCGCCCTCGATGCCTTCTTCAACCTCGGGACCGCCGGCCATCTTCGTCAAATTCGCCGGCTCCGGACCGTCCCCGACCTCGCCGAGCGTCCCCTCGTCATCGCCGTGAGTCACTGACCCTCTCCCCTAACTCAGCATGCTCCCCTCCGTGCCGTAGCGCCGTTCCCCACGAGCACCGAAGCCACCGTCCGCCATTGCTGCTGCACGCATAGCCTCCGTGCTCCCCTGGCCTCACTGAGCTGCTCTTAGTGCTCCCCATGTCTAGCAGGTGCTGCCCAGCCTCTCCATTTGCTCACTGATGCACCGTAGCGACGCGCCCGAGCACCACCGAACACCATCACCGCCAAAGCTCGTCGCCGGCATGAGTTCCGGCGACCCCACGACCTCCCACTCGGTCCTCTGGATGCGCGGGAGCAAGGGCCATCCCCTGGTGCCCTCAGCGCGCCAAACTGACGCCTCTAGCGCAAGTCCGGCATGCCCCGCCGTGTTCTGTGGTCGCCGTCGGCTGGTCTCCGGCGTGCTGACGTGGCGTCATCGTTAGGGGCTAATGACCCTGCTAACTAACCCTGTGACACTGACAGCGGGCCCCGTAGCGGGTCAAAGCCCGAGTCAACGCGGGATTAGCCCCTGTGTCACTGACGTGTGGACCCCACACGTCAGGTTTGACCCGAGCCGGCCCCTGTTGACTTGCTGACGTCATGCCAACGTCATGCTGACGCAGTAATGTTTTCTGGATTTAATTTAATTCTGAAATTCCAGAAAATGCCTAAAACTTCTAAAATTCATAGAAATTCAACCGTAACTCCAAATGAAATAAATTATATATGAAAAATTATCAGAAAAATTCAAGGAATCCATCTGTACCATTTTCATGCATGTTAGAACAACTTATAGCTGCTGTTTAGCACAAATCATATAAAGGGCATTTAAATAATCACATATGGAGTTTGAATTTGAATCTTGTATTCAAACCAACCCCATTTAACTTGTTGCTAGTTACATTAGCTCAAAACACATTCATATTGCCATGTCATAGCATGCATCATTTTGTGCATTGCATTGATTGTGTTTTTCTGTGTTGCCGGTATTTGTCCCCTCTCGATAGACGCGATACCGATGATGTGATCATTGACACTGATGAAGACTCAATGTTATCTTCAGAAGTGCCAGGCAAGCAAAACCCCCTTGTTCATCCCGATACAATCCTACTCTCTCGCTCCTGCTCTCTTTTACTGCATTAGGACAACACCGATTCATTTGTTACTTGCTGCGGTAGCTGAACCCCTTTATCCTTTGCATGACCTGTCATTGCCACAGTAAATAGATAAAACCCACTAGCATGAGTAGGAGTTGTTTGAGCCCTGTTGTGCCTACTCATTCATGTTTGTTTGTCATGCCTGCTACTGCTTAGAGTTGAGTCAGGTCTGATTCATCGGGGGTGAATCAGAGGTGTGTGAACATGTCCTACTATGTGTGAGCTAAGTGTGTGAACACGATTTGGTAAAGGTGTCGGTGAGAGGCCATGTAGGAGTACATGGTGGGTTGTCTCATTGAAGCCGTCCTCAGGAACTGAGTTCTGTGTTTGTGATCCATGATTCAGCTACTACCATACATTGGGCCCTGAAATATGACCCCGCTCAACTTCTTATCCACCCTAGTCCTCTGTCCAGGAGTTGCAAGTAGTTTCTGGTGTTTGTAGTATGCTGGAGGCCATGGACAGCGCTGACCGTAGGGGTGGGCTGTGATGCGGTAGGCACGTGGCCGGGTAAACCGGGCACCCGTTTGGTGTCACGGAACCCTGTTCACATCGTTTGGGGCTGGGAGCGAAACTCCGGCCGGATCTCCTCATGGATGGAACCCGAATAGGTGATAAACCTGGACTAGAGACTTGAGTGTTTAGGTAGGTCGTGGTCTACACCCACGTCGGCTTTCGCTTGAAGTCTGACGAGCACATGTCGTGTGCAGACGCTAAGTGGTGGAAACATGTATGAAGAAGTACACCCCTGCAGGGTTAATATCATCTATTCGAATAGCCGTGTCCGCGGTAAAGGACTTCTGGGTTGCTTATATCAGTTCATAGACAAGTGAAAGTGGATACTCTAAAATACGCAAGATAAGCGTGAGTGCTATGGATGGCGTTCTCGTAGGGAGACGGGAGCGGATCCATAGTGGTGTATTGATATGGTGAATATGTGGACTCGTGTGCGCCACCTCAAAAGAGTTACTTGCAGTCGTAGTTCAGGATAGCCACCGAGTCAAAGCTGGCTTGCTGCAGTCAAACTCCACCATCCCCATTGTTGATAATGATGGATGTGTAGATAGATCTGATGTAAGTCTTGCTGGGTACATTTGTACTCACGTTTGCCTATTTTATGTTTTTGCAGAGAGACTTCAGTCTCACTAGTAGTTCCGCTTGGACTTTGACGTTTAGCTTGATACCTCAGCTACGATCTTGTGCCCTCGGCAGGATCTGATAGATAGTCAGGCTTCTCAGCCTTTTTCATTTATAGATGTCTGTACTCAGACCTGATAGCTTCCGCTTGTGCTTTGACTTGTATGCTCTGATTGTTGGGTCATGAGACCCATGTTTGTAATGTCTCGCTCCTCGGAGCCTATTGAATAAACTACTTGAGTCGTAGAGTCATTTTGTGATGCCATGTTGTATTGCACATATCGAGCATATTGTGTGTATGTTATTGAAATGCTTGGTATGTGTGGGATCTGACTATCTAGTTGTTTATCTTTAGTAGCCTCTCTTACCGGGAAATGTCTCCTAGTGTTTCCACCGAGCCATGGTAGCTTGCTACTGCTCCGGAACACTTAGGCTGGCCGACATGTGTCCTTCTTCGTTCCTGTGTCTGTCCCTTCGGGGAAATGTCACGCGATGAATACCAGAGTCCTGTTAGCCCGCTACAGCCCGGTTCACCAGAGTCCTGCTAGCCCAGTGCTACAGCCTGGATTCACTCGCTGATGACCGACACGTTCGACGCTGGGTCATGGATGCCTGTCCCTGTAAGTCTGTGCCACTTTGGGTTTACGACTAGCCATGTCAGCCCGGGCTCCTTATCATATGGATGCTAGCGACACTGTCATATACGTGTGCCAAAAGGCGCAAACGGTCCCGGGCAAAGGTAAGGCGACACCCGTGGGAATACCGTGCGTGAGGCCGCAAAGTGATATGAGGTGTTACATGCTAGATCGATGTGGCATTGAGTCGGGGTCCTGACAGCGTTGGTATCAGAGCTTGACTGCCTGTAGGATTACCAAGCCAAACTGGTCGAAGTTGAGTCTAGAAATGCTTTAGTTATATGTAAGGGAATTGATTGTGGGATGGAACGTAAGGCTCTTTTTACTCCTTATACCTCATGGCCTTCTGATCTGAGTCATCATCTTCTCTTCTACGGGGATTAAGCACTAGGCTATCTCTTCTTTCTATCAGGATCACGTGTTACTAATCCGTAGACTTATAAGATTGTTGATTCAAGCCTCAGTTCAGCTCCTACTATCTTCTGTATGTTAACTGTTGATCTCGAAACCTTGATATTGTGCTTCTAAGTGGTTATGCCACCATTTTGTGAATGTCTCAAATCTTTTCTGAGCATTTACAGCCGTTATGCTGTCCGAGTCATCCCAGGTTTCTAAATAGTCGGATGCATTTGCAAATCCCTTCCTCCTGTGTCCGATGTGCCTTTGGTCAGATTAATCGCACAAATGAGTGAGTTGAGGTACTTTATTGCCTTGACATATATGTTGGAGCTAGTATTATGACCCTAGGTGTCTTAGGGGATCACCTAGTAATCTAGCAATGTTTTGTGATCCCAGTGTGATGATTCTGGCTTTTATTCTCGAAAGCATCCCGTGATGCCACTTAGTAGTAGGTATTCTACTCCTTGGGTTCTGAACCCGAGGTCCACCCTACTTACTTCATGTTGATAGTAATTGCTAGTTCCTTCAGGATATTAGTAACTTGCGATAGTCCTCGAAGTCCGTGGTATATCCTTCTTCCAAATACCATGAACCACTTACGGCAAAAGTTTGTTGGATCAAAAGATCACAACAGGAGTGCTCTCGATGGGTTCTCCATTCACAATTGTGACTCTGCCAGTTCTACCTTTCTGCATGGGTTATCCGAAAGAAATATGTGGAATTCGTTCGACATGCTAATCCATGCATCCACAACTCAGAAAATTATATGTTCCTTTGAGTTGTCCCTCTTTAGTTGTCTACTGACCTTCGTCTATCAATTGATAGTCAAGAGTATGCGTGCATTCGTTCGTCGATGCCTATTACCCTTGTGGTCCGTCAAGCCATTCTGTCCTGAATGACTTGGAGAAACAAACTCCAGTACCTCATCCATATCTAGGATTGGGTCAAAGTAGTTGTATTCCGCAGATCAAATGCCAATCCAGCTTTTGGTTCTGTTCTACCTTGGAGTATTACCATCTTTATATCGGGATTGTTATAGGAATTGCACACCATCCTATGAACTCTTGGTACAGTGATACTTCTTGCCATCATTAGTCATTCCTTGGTCTTCGTGTTGATGCAACCGGAATACCGACAAATGAATTGTGATGTGTGAAATCAATACGCCTAGCAACCTCGTTGCTGGGTAGTTAAAGGACAATAATTTCATTCTTAGTGTGTTGGTTATTGAATCATCATTCTAAGATTGATCGTGCTACCTAGTCCATTCTCCTGGTTCACTCCTCGAGCGATGAGTTAGGATTATTTCAAATCCTTGCTCTATTGATCATATCATCTTGCCCTGAAAAGCAAGATTGTTCTCGAGCTTAGTAACATATCGGTGGTTCGTGATTTTCTGAATGTCTTCTTAGAAGTATTACCAGGTTGTCACCTGACCGCTATGTTGAGCTCGTGATCAAGTTGGTTTCTTGTGAACCACCTTCTCTCCAAGAGTCGGTGTTAGATATCCCTGAGCTAGTTGGTTAAGCTAAACGACAACTTGGAGGGTTGGAAGATAAAAGCTTGCCTGACTTAGTTCATTCCAAAGGGATATTCTTGTGTAGTGTGTATTGAAGAAAGATGATATCTTCATCGATTGGTCCCTGTGATCAGTTGCTGGACCTATTGTCTTATCAATCCTTTGATTTGAGTGTGGGCTATCGTCAAATCAAGTCAGAACCAACGATGTTCATAATGTTGTCTTACTCGTGGTTGATCCCTCGAGCATACACCATTATATCTTTTGGGTCTGATCAATGCTATCACTGTGTTCACATGATGGTGGAAGTCCAGTGATATGGAAATTCCGATGAGTTGTTGTTGAGCCCATTGACAACATCCTTATCTCCTCCATGATGTTGTTGAACATTAAGTTAGTGTTGGAAACTTTTGAAAGCATTTTCTTCATGCTAGCTCATGAAGTACTTGTTTGATGAAAGGAGTGACTTCCTTTGATTCACGTGCATTTTGATGTAAGTTGCCGCCATGAATTTGAGAAGGCTTGTTTTGCCTCCTTTGGAATCATCCCAAGTCAGTCATGCACGTGCGAAGAATTCTGTGGTCTGTTAGACTGATCATCTTCATTCCATATGTATATCCTAGCACACCAAGCCACTGACTGATTTGTTCAAGGAGAAGGAGTATCTTCATAAGAGCTAATCCGGACTTATGAAAGAACTTCGATATCCTCGCTGATGGTTCCCAACCAGAACTCGGTAGTGTTTTATTGTAAGACTACCATGTGATCATGTTTGTCTGAGGCAGCGTGTTCACACATGTGTAGCAGAACCAGCTCATGTTTTGGAGCTTGCTATCGTAGTTCATTTCCCAAGAATCTCGCAACGTCATCTCGTCGATTTGTGTTGCAAACTTTCATTTTCTTCCTAGACTCGATGAGTCTGGAATATCCTGACACCAACCAGATCTGAATCTCAGGCAAATATGATGGTTGGAACATTTCCCAAGAACTATAATATTGGTCCCTCGATAACCGGTAAAGTGGATGTCGTGGCCAACACACCCAGCCGGAAGACCTATCATTGTAGTATCTTGTTTGAGGAAGTTGGCCACCTCCCCATAAGGATTTCGTAGGATTTACCTCCGTAACCGTTCCTTATGGATTCTATTGCTCCCGAAGTCTGACCTTTACTTGATGTTCTAGTTATCAAACCATATCTATGAATGGGTTACACTAGCACGTCAAGGAGAACATTAGAAGCGGAGTGCTAAATGTCTCTTGGTCGATCATCCAGATTTTGTTTCCTTGGCCTCGCTAGGGTGAAATCTGAGTTGATGTTATCTTCCTATGCATCTGCCTCATCCATCGTTGTTCATCATGGTGGTATGTTGTGGTTCCAGGATCCTTGACACGGATGTTGGTAAAACCTTGATGAATATGGAAATGCTCAAGTTCTTGAGAGCACGCACAAGCGCTAGGTGTTATCATCGGCACTAACTGGGTTTGCTCTCAGTTTCCTCGGCAATGCTATGATCCTTTCAAACAGTGAATTCACTCTCTATGGTTGGGTCCTTCCCCAGTTACCAGAATCATTCCCAGCATTTGCATTTTGTTCCCAGCTTGCACCGCCAATGTGCCATTCTACCATGGGTCTCATCCATTTCCGGTGGTAAGCAAATTCATCCATTACGTTGTCTTCAACAAGGTAATCCACATCATCCAAGTCCGAGTATGCCATTCTACCGACCCCCTCCAAACGATCGCTCGAGAATTGCCTTAGGCTGGTTTAAAGAGCTTCAATGATCTCTGAATCAAAGGTAATTCTTTTTGCCACTTAAGGGGATATTTCTACGAGTCACCTTCCCTAAGGTGCATCGTTATGGTATCATGGAAACTCAACTCCTCGCTGCGCTGACAACCGATTACCACCTTCTTAAGCGTGAAATTGTTGTCTACCTAGTGAACCTTCGTCATCTGCTTCACTCCATTCCTATGGATGTGTGCTTCGTCTCTCAGCTCGAGAGATGTTGCTATGTCTCATTCCGAGAGTTAATCCTGAGTTGTTCGACCTTCGAGAAGAACAATTTTTTTAGGGTCTTTCCTTTCCCCTCGTTGTCATGTTAGTTGGAGTTCTCAGAACAAGACGACAAGACAAAGATGGTGATCGAATCAACGTTCATTTGAAGTGCAACCTGGATCGTGAAGATTATACTAGTTTGCGTTTCCCCTTCATCTTACCCTACGCTTGAATCTCGAGACGAGATTCTTGTTTAGTGGGGGTGAGTTGTCACATCCCTAGCTTCTGGTAATGCACTAGGCTAGACCTCATGTGAGCATCATGTTTTATTTCAAATGAAATTTGAATTGAGGAATTTTCAAAGCCTCAGAAACCTTCTAAAAATGATCAACATTAAAATCTCCTCAAAGAAGTCCAAGAAAATGCTCCTTTTAGTCTCTGAAAATATTGCAAAGAGGTAAAACTCAAAACAATATTTTTGGTATCTCAGAGTTAATTATTTTGGGCCTTTGAATTAAATAAATAG